>NC_133663.1:112233583-112533583 GCF_037893015.1 Macrotis lagotis | reverse complement strand
GTTTCACTTAACAAGGGATTAAGTACCCTGGGTGGGTGGGGGTGGGGGGTAAAGTAAGAGAGACAAAGGGCTTTGGTTCACTTAACAAGATACCCTTGAGTGGGAGCTGGGGAGTAAAGTGGGAAAGAATGTAGGACTAGGGGGAGGGGCACAAATAGTAAAAGAAATGATATGTCTTTGGAGGATATTTTGACTTGTGAAGAAGACTGTGTGTACTTGAAAAAATACTTGAAAATGGGATAAGGTAAAAGAATAATTATAATTTGATGCAATTCGAGTTAATGATGCTTATCAAATATCAAGTAAACAATCTGTGATGATAACTTTCTAACAAGCAAGTAAGAACTGTGATTGATGATACCTGACTAATAATAGTAAAGGACTAAGGGAAGTGGAACAAAGATTTATAATTTTAGAGTGAAAGAAGGGAGAATGTGATTGCTGTATAAATTCTATTCAATAGATATAGCCCAGTGAGGGAATAAGATGCATTTCCACTTGAGTTTAAAAATGAAATTTAATCTATAGGGAGGTAGGGGACTGGAAAAGGGAAGATAAGGGAAAAGGGGAACTGATAAAAGGGAAGGGAAGGTATAAGTGAAAGTAAACTAAAAGTTAAATTTTTAAAACGATAACTCAAAGGAGAAAGTACTAAAGTTTTTGTGAGAGGAGAAATAAGAGAAAAGGACAGAAATAATTATAAATGGAGAAAAATAGCATGGAGGGAAATACAGAATTTGGTAATCTTAACTGTAAATGTGAATGTGATGAATTGTCCCTTAAAACCAAAAGGGATAACAGAATGGATTAAAAACAAAAATCCTACTATGTGTTATTTACAGGAAACACACTTGAAGCAGAAAGATACGCACAAGGTAAAGGTAAAAGACTGGAGCAAAATATATTATGCCTCAGCTGAAGTAAAAAAAAATCTGTGGTAGTGATTCTAATTTCAGACAAAATAACAGCAAAAATCATTCTCATTAAAAGGGATTAGGAAGTAAACTACATCTTCTTAAAAGGCACCATTGGAAATGAAGCTATATCTTTTCTAAACATGTATGCTCCTAATGGGATAGCTTCCAGATTTCTAGAGGAAGAGTTGAGTGAATTACAAGGAAGAATAGACAGCAAAGCTTTAACAATTGGAGACCTCAACCTCCCTCTCTCAGAACTAGATAAATTTAACAAGAAAATTAACAAGAAGGAAATAAAGAAGGTAAATGAAATCTTAGAAAACTTAGATATGATAAACCTCTGGAGAAAACTTAATGGGGTCAGAAAAGAATATAACTTTTTCTCATCAGTACATGGCACCTTCACCCAAATTGACCATGTACTAGGGCATAGAAACCTTAAAATCAAAAACAGAAAGGCAAAAATAATAAATACACAATTCTCAGATCATGATGGAATAAAAATTAGATATAATAGTCAGGGAAAGATAAACCAAGAGCTACTCAGAAATGAAATAACTTTATCTTAAAATAATGGGTGGTTCAAATACTAAATAATAGAAATAATCAATAATTATATCCAAGAAAAGGATAATAATGAGACATCATTCCAAAATGTATGGGATGCAGCCAAGGCAGTTTTAAGAGGAAACTTTATATCACTAACTACCTAAATGAATAAAATAGAGAAAGAGGAGATCAATGAATTGGGTATGCAATTAAAAATCTAGAAAAAGAAAAAATTAAACATCTTCAATTAAATAACAAACTAGAAATTCTGAAAATCAAGGGAGAGATTAATAAAATAGGATGCAAAATTTGATCTTATAAATAAGTCTAAGAGTTGGTTTTATGAAAAAGCCAATAAAATAGATAAACCCCTGGTTAATCTGATTTAAAAAAAGAGAGAGAGAGAGGGGATAACCAAATAACCAGTAGCAAAAATGAAAACCACCAATGAGGAGGAAATTAAAGAGATAATTCAGAGCTACTTTGCCAAACTGTATGCCAATAAATTGGATAACTTGAGTGAAATTGATGAATATTTACAAAAATACAAACTTGCCCAAATTAATAGAAGAGAAAATAAATAATGTTAAATAACCCCATTTCAGAAAAATAAATTGAAGAAACCATCAGTGACCTCCCTACGAAAAAATCTCCAGGTCTGGATGGATTTGCAAGTGAATTCTACCAAACATTTAAGGAACAATTAACTATTCTATGTAAATTATATATAAAAATAGGAGAAGAAGGAGTTCTACCAAACTCCTTATAAAACACCAACATGGTACTGATACCTAAACTAGGAAGAACCAAAACAAAGAAAATTATAGACCAATCTCCCTAATGGATATTGGTGCAAAAATCTTAAATAAAATTTTAGCAATGAGACTACAGCAAGTTATTATTAGAATAATACACTGTGATCCAGTTGGATTTATACCAGGCAGGTAGGGATGGTTCAACACTAGGAAAAAATTCAACATAATTAAGCATATTAAGAGTAAAATCATCAGAAACCATATGATCATCTCAATGGATGCTGAAAAAGCCTTTGATAAAAATACAACATCCTATTAAAACACTAGAAAGTATGGGACTTAATGGAGTTTGCCTTAAAATAATAAATAGTATCTAAGACCATCAACAAATATGTTTAATGGGAATAAACTCAGAACATTTCCAATAAATTTGTCATTTTTATTATATTAGCTCAACCTAACCATGAGCATTTGATATTTTTTCAATTATTTAGATTTATTTTAATATTTATTTTATTTGGATGAGGAGAGCTTTATAATTGTGTTCATAGAGTTTCTGGGTTTATTTTTCTATTAATTCGTGTTGGGCTTATGACAAATATGTATTATTCTTTGAGGTCTTCCTTATAGCTTTTCACCCCATCATTGTCTTCTGAGTTTGTGTCTTAATCTTCCTAGAATCTTTTAATGGTTTGACTACTTTTGTTGTTTGTTCATTCTTCCAGTCTATTCCTTGATTTTAAAGTTTAAAAAAAACTTTTTACATTAAAGTTGAGTTCAGATCACCTGGAAAACAGCACTGTTTCAAGCTTTATGTTTTTTTTTTTCTTACATTTCTGTTTTCATAGATAATTATAGGGGTATGTAATTTTTCAGGACTTCTAAGGTTATCTAATCCTTTGGAGATGCGGTTACAGGTCTCTTGATCTGTTTACTCCCTTATTCCCCAAGGTTCCCTTTCTACTTGTTGCCACAGCAACTTGCATTTCTTTCTTCCATTAATTTGTGACTAGGATTCCTAGTTCCTTGTAAAGGCAAATGTATCACTCTGCCCTGAAACTATATTGCAGGTTGGTGAATTTACCAATTATATACAGGTACTGAATTTAGTACAGGTTCAATATCTACTTCAATCTCTTTCTGACTGACTGATTTTCTTATTTTATCTGGACTATGAAGTCTGAAAATTGCTACTACTGATTGTTGTTGCATCCTTTTCTGAGACCCATAGCTGGTACTGCTAAACTTTGAACTTTTGACTAGTTTCCATGCCAGTGTCACATAATTCTTCTCATCACTTCTCATATTTTGGACAGAAAAATGTATCACCTTTATCTTTTTTGGGGGTAGGGGGGTTCTATGATATACAAAAATTATTATTGATGGATTTTTTTTCAAAATGGTTTGGAGAGAAGCATTGGGAGACCTGACATATATATTATTCCCTCTTCTCTCTTGCTTTTTAATTCTGCCCTTCTAGAATGTGTTTAAGAAATGGAAAATGAAATACAATTATTATCATCTCAACATTATTTATGTAAAGTTGGCATATTTTTAAAATATTGCAATTTTCCCAATGTCAAATTTTCATTTTACTTTATTCCTTTAAATTATGGCATTCCTATTATTTTTACTATTCTTGATTAGAAAGCATAATGATAATATATAACAAAAATTAAAAATTAAAAAAAAATAAAAACTATTTAAATTTCCATAAAGAGCTTTGAACTATAAAAAAAGTCTTTCAAAGTATGCTTAAAATTGTCTTCTTTACACATAATCATCAATTACAATAGTAAAGTTTGTCCTTCATTTTCAAAAAAGACCACAACATCAGGGAGGTGATGCTATAAACAAGTACCTGAATTCGATTTGAGTAAGGGGGATGCTATGCTAACTCAGCAGTCTCACTTTCTCATCCAGAGCCATCTGGGTCCAGTGGCCAGATATAAATCACAATGACTGGGGTTGGCCCAGGATGCAGGACAATCAGGATTAAGTCACTGGCCCAAGGTCACACAGCTATTGAGTCATTCGAACTCCTCTTTTCCAGACTTCAAGGTCAATGCTCTATCCACTGTGCAACCTAACTGCCCTAATCATCAATTAATGGTCTGTTTGCAAACTACTCATTTTGTAGATTTTAAACTCAAGGGGCTAAATATTATTTTAAAAAAACAATAGCATCAGGGGCAGTTAGGTGGCATAGTAAGGGGCAGCTAGGCGGCATAGTGGGTAAAGCACCGGCCCTGGAGTCAGGAATACCTGGGTTCAAATACGGTCTCAGACACTTAATAATTACCTAGCTGTGTGGCTTTGGGCAAGCCACTTAACCCCGTTTGCCTTGCAAAAACCTAAAACAAAACAAAACAAAAACCCAAACAGCATCATTTCTGTTATTGCTCAAGTTAGATTTCACAAGCTAAGGTGTTTATACTCATGTTATCTATATCACATTGACATAAGTTATTGATATAAGTGATCTGTGACCCTTAGTTTTTCCCACAGTACATCTACATAATGATTGTCCTTCTCCTGGCATTTGTTTTCTAGAAACCTCTGCCCTTTGCCTCAAAATCTCTTTTCATTGAAAGAGAAACTTTATTAAGATTATTGTATAGCAATGCAGTCTGTCTGCAATTGAGGGAGACTAGGGAATTTCCTTCACTATTAATCTTTCAATCTAGAATACACAGCCATCTGTCTTGGAAAACTGAAGTGAAGAATTGATTCATTGTGCAAATAAAAAAATCATGCTCTGGAAATTCCTTCAAATATTCCTTATGCTTACTTTAGTCTTCTCCAATCCTTCAACACAAAATGACTTAAGGAATTGAAATCTTTAGATTCATTTTTAATCAACCAGTCATCAAAAATATATTGTGATGATTACATGATGAGCACTGTGCTAGAAACTAATAATGAATATATTTAAAAAAGAGTTCCTGACATTAACAATTGTACATTCTACGTGTGGTATAAAATAGGTTCACAGATAAATAGGCATATTGATATATTTAGTACAATGGATTATGTATATATACATACACATGTATATATATATATATGTGTGTGTGTGTGTGTGTGTGTGTGTATTTTGCACACACACATGCACATTGCATATACATATATATATATATATATATATATATATATATATACATATATTAAAATGGACTCTATTTGGATTCATAAGTCCTGGATTCAAATTTTGTTGTACACTATCTGGTGTACACTAAAACATTATTTGCATTTGTAGATCTTGGTTTCTTGGTTTCTTCTTCAATAAAAGGAAGCCTCTGCTACCGCTTTCAAATGTTCAGATATTTTAGATGTATATTTCAATATTATCCTATGCCTTGGAGCTTGGGATACTTAATGAAAGTTTTAATTTGAGATGAACTTTCATGGAAGTTAACTGTTTCTGAGACCTGTAGGTGAGGATGGAGAGAATAATAAGTTCAAAAATAATGTGATCACAATACTTTGTTTTATAAAATGAAATCCTACCTCTGGAAAATATCAAGCCAAAAGAATTTAGGTAAAAAATGGAATGAATGAGGGAGAATAATTTTAATCTTGTCTAGATGGCTGAAAACTTTATTATAAAGGATTGCAAAAGATAAATAGAAAAATGTATAATTTGTGGTATAGTAGAAACAGCTGTACTAATACCTATCTATCTATCTATCTATCTATCTATCTATCTATCTGTGTGTGTGTGTGTATAAAATATCAGAAATTTCATAGAAAATCAGTGTTAAGAGAATTGCATTTTACAGAGTTCAAGTAAACACTAAGTTTTGATTTGATAGTCAAGCATTAATGTTGTATGGTGTATTTAACTCAAATTTTATTGCCTCTTTGTGTTGTCTTAATTCACATTATTGTAGTCATTGTGCATAATGTTCTTATGTTTCTGCTTTCTTTATTCTGAATGACTTTATTCAAGTCATCCTACACTTGTTTAAATTTTCATATTTCCCATTCCTTATTACATTCCTCCTCATTCTCATATCAGACTTGTTTCAGCTCTTTCTCAATTGTTGGGTGTACTTTCTATTTCCAGCTTTTTGTTGTCATGAATAATGTTGCTGTGAATTTTTTTCATCTTCAGGCTTTTCTTGCTGTCAATAATCCCTTTGGGAAATAGTCCCAATAGTGAAATCTCTAGCTCAAATTTAATTGGATCAAACTTTTCTTGCATAATTTAAATTTGTTTTCCAGAATGCTTCAACCAATTTAAAGCTCCAAAGCACTGAATTAGTCTGCTTTCTATAAGAGTATAAAAAGATGATTTTTCCCCCTTTTATTATCTTTGCCAAATGATGGGTATAAGATATTTCAGAGTTGCTTTAATGCTCATTTTTTTCATCAGGAACAAAAAAATTATTAAATACTTAATTTGTGTTTAGTAATCATTCTTAAATATTTTAGTATTTAATAAAAATTTCATTTCTGAGTTTTTCTCTCTTTCCTTAAAAAAGATTAATTCTTAAAAACCAAAGTAAAGTTCTAGCCAAACTGACATTTATAAATATGTACATATATATTTTAATTTGAGAAGAACTTTCATGGAATATATATTTGTACACACCCAGCACTTTTGGAAAGAAGGAAGAAGGGTACAAATTTTCAAACAATTTCTAGGGTCAAGATTCTCAGTAATAATAATGAACTACATTAAGATTATATACAAATATTTCTATACAGTTATGTAAATTATATGTAAGATATATGGCAAAATTCTTAATATAACTGATTATATTTATCTATCTATAATGATAGACCCTCTATTGTATGTCTTATTCTGTATAACTCATTCAGCATTAGTTAAATCAATTATTATAAACTTGTTTTCCCCTACATCTATCTAATTATTAAATATTTCTTGTTTTTTACATGAATTAATGTTTCATTTCAAATATGTACCAGGATTTGTTTAGTCATACTTTAATCAATAAACATCTACTAATAAAATTAAGTACAAGTAAACTTTAATGAATATGCAATACTTTGCTTATAGTCCTTAAAATAATAATAATGCAAAATATATATTTATATATACTTATACATATATCTTTGTCGATAAGTAGGTAGATGGATAGTTTTATGCTGCTCTTCCATGAGTATATGTAGAACTAACAGTAAGATCTCACGGTCAAGTAGTTGGATCTGTTCATTCCTTTGGGGGCCATTAATTACATAATGTTGTTTAGAAAGGTTATACCAATAAATGTATAAAGCTTACTTGTGCTAAACACAGTGGATAAAGATAATAAAAAGAAAGACATGACTTGCACTTAAGGAACTCTAAGTTGAAGGGGAGAGGGGAGACAAAATAAAAAGAAAACTGGAAAGTAGGAGGTAGAGGAGATAAAGGAGTCCTTGTTACTACACATGTGTATTTATAAGAGAAGGTGAATTTTGTTCACTAGAGGTGAAAAGAAATAAATTTGCAGATGGAAAGTGTAGTGAGTACTGGTATGTATGTTTCACAGGTTGCATGGGTGTTCAGGAAAGACTAGCACCTCTGGTGTGGGAGTTGCTGACATTTTTTCAGAACTACTTTTCATACTTGCTGTTCATCTGGCCCCGCAACTCATCTGAGGCTCCAAGAAGTAACATTCAGAACCAGATTAAAAATAACTAATGGGTCTAAAACCAAGTAGTGAATTAAAGGGACATCTGTTCCTAAATATATACACTTCTTCCGGTGGAAGGGGAAGATTTAACAATTTGTTCCAATAGACCATGAAGTTGGCAGAAGCAAATACTGTGGAAAACTAAAAAATTAGTTAGAAATCAAGTATGCAAAAGTTATCCACTATATCCTGAGCCTCACCAGTCATTTTAACTTTTGTCTTGCCATAAGATTCCAGTGAATCTGGAAGAGACAGTAAGGCTGATGACTTTGAAGAGATCCCTCACTTAAATCCAGTTAATAAGTACATCAAAATACATCACGCAGAAAATTTTTCAGTTTCAGCTACCTCAAAGTCCTTTAGCAATGAGTTGCTAATGAAGCTGCAGGTACAGATAAACATGGAGTTGTAGACATAACTCTCCAAATAGGCGGTGAAGAACACAAGGTCATCTTTATAAGAAATGAAGCAGCAGTGGCATTCAGTAAGACTCCTTGATATCTAAGCAGCCATTTGTTAATGACCAAATGTCTCATCTCCAGGAGTGAGAAGGGGATTAGAAAAGGCAACTTAAAATTGTCTACTTGATGTAACCTAGCTCTGAACTGATTACTATAGGTAGAGATCCTACACTGTGGTTGAAATGTAAAAAAAATGTACCAAATGTTTTCCAAAGATGATTCCTCTCACCATTGGTAATGTATACACACTTATAGATAAAACAAAATCCAGTAGACTTCTCACAGCTCTTGTAAGAGAACTCAGCAGATATCATATCTAAATAGCATATCTGAAAAAATGGAAGACAGCTTATTGATATCAGAGTTGGATATAATTTTTTTTCTGGAGTAATTAGAATGATGGGGAGCACTATGAACGTGTCATAGTTTTCACAATCAAAACAAATCTAGACCTGAATGAATTTATTATCAGAGTAGATACAGATTATTAGACATTTCAGGGATTTCTTGACAAATGGAGTCAGAAAAAGCATCAACAATGATTACTACTGAAGTAGTTATAATGATCACTGTTACAATATATCATGATCTTCTCTTCAGTATCATTGTTTTTCATATATTTAAATGCAATGACAATCATTTTTTTAGGTTTTGTTTTTTTTTGCAAGGCAAACGGGGTTAAGTGGCTTGCCCAAGGCCACACAGCTAGCTAATTATTAAGTGTCTGAGACCGGATTTGAACCCAGGTACTCTTGACTCCAGGGCCGGTGCTTTATCCACTAGGCCACCTAGCTGCCCCTATGGATATACTCTTGCAGCAAACATTGGCATTTAATAAACTGTGCCTTTGTAAGAATAGATAGGTAGAATTATAAAAGTGATGAAGGCAAGGTGTGGTACACAGTTCTGGATCAATCCTGTATTTATCCTCTGCAAACTAATCCTTCATATTCCACAAAAGTAGTAGCTGCAAGACAAGATGATTAGATGCCTAATCATTAACATATTAGAGTGTCTCCGAGAATGAATAGTTTCTTGCTAATTTGGTGGGAAAGTTGAATCAATATGTAATAGTCAACAGAAGAGCAGAAAAGAGTGGACAGGTTTTAAAGATATGGTATATGGAGATATGGTTTATGGTACCACATTTAGTATTTAAACCAAAACACTTGCAAACACCAAGATTGGTTTGAAAAAAATAATGAGGTGATTGAGACAGTGATAAATGAAAAAACAAAAACTCTATACAGTTTACCAGTAGGGAAGTATATCTAGGCTAGGTGGCATGGTGGATAGAGCACCGGCCCTGGAGTCGGGAGGACCTGAGTTCAAATGCGGTCTCAGATATTTAATAATTACCATCTAAGTGACCTTGGTCAAGTCACTTAACCCCACTGCCTTACAAAACAAGGAGAGTATGTCTATTTCTAAGAAGGCACTGTTTAGATTCATCGAAAGAAAAGTGTAAGCAAAGCTTAGAGACAGTGCCAGAACTCTTGGATTACTATTATATTTAATAATAAAAAATTTTCTTATAATGCCCTAAAGACTACTTATGAGTCAAAGATACACACACAGATATACATACAGAGAGAGAGAGAGAGAGAGAGAGAGAGAGAGAGAGAGAGAGAGAGCAAGCATGTTAGCTACCCAGTGTGGCTGGAACTACATTGATTATTGATAAGGAAATTATTGTGGAAAGATGAACTTAAAATGTTCTCAATAGACCATCGTCAACTTATGCTGAAGCCTATATACTATATACCAAGGTTGTCAATCATGCTCTAATTGAATTTCCAATTGAAGAAGGACTACTGAATATCATGAAAATCTTCTTATGACCTGGTGCTGATTCCATTGCATTTAAAAAACATGAAGTACATTGTTCATAAAAAGCTGAAAAATATTCCTAGTTATATGGTAAAAGGAAGTTCTTCTTCTTTGTCCTCTATAAAAAAGGATATAAGGTGCCCCGTGACAATCATAGTGTCTCTTAGTCATTACTTCCAAAATACTAGCCAGATTCCTTATTACAATGTGAATAATTCAACTAGAAGTTGACCATTTACCTAAGAGCCAGTATGGCATCAAAAAAGCCAGAGGAACAGTGAATATGGTACATGTTTTCTGACAACTAAAGAGAAATGCCAGAAGCAGAAGAGAGAATTGCATGCAATGTTTGCTATTTAATCTTGTTATACATTAGGGCTTGTGGGAAGATCATGAAAGAATGAAGTTGTCTTTAGATGTTCGTCAGTATTGTATGTCAATGTCATGATGCCATGTTTATATAGATAAAGAATGATGATCTCACACTTTCTCAGTAAACAATAGAATTTAGCAGGACTGTGTGCTTCTGCCTATGCTTTTTTCATGATGTTTTCAGTGATGTCATTAGATTTCTTGAGTAAGATGGATAATGGCTTTGAGGTCAGCTACTGCAGATGGTATATTATTTAACATGAAAAGGCGTTAAGCCAGAATGAAAGTGGAGAAAGAGATGGTGCAAGGATTTTTGTGCACAAATGTTTGTGCACTCAATGCAGGATTGGAGACTAATATGAAACAAAGTATGGATTAATTTTATGACATGGTTGTTCATTTTTACTTGACAGTTAACACCAAGAAAACAGGTTCTCCACCAGCCAGAAGCTACACTGTCAATATGTGGAACCACTGATTATAATAAATGGAGAAATTTTGGTTGCTATAGATAAGAAAACTTACTTTGGGAATATACTTTTCTATATACTTTGGGAGTATACTTTTCTATAATGCACACATAAAATGCACTAACAGAGCTTAATGTTCTCTGAAGGAAAGAGAGGAGATATTAGACTGTCAACCTAATTGGAAGTCTAACTAATTTGTTAACCTCATTGCAGTATGCCCGAGAAAACTGGACAGTATGCCATACCATGTGTTCACTTTTACTTGAATTTTCTTAGGAAGATTTTTAAGATTAGCTAATAAGAGAACCTTTCTCAAGGTAAAGTGTCAAACAATCAAACACTACTACAGAGAGTGCAAGTCCTCTGAACTGTTCATGTTCCTCAAATGTCAAAGCCATATTAGCCTAAAATATTATTTTAGTATTTTACACAAGTCAAGCACTCACATGGAAGTCAGAAGTGATTAAAAAATTCTCAATATTTCTCTGAAGAACTTTGGAATTAATTGTGAGATATGAAAAACAGCAGCATAGGACTTCTCGTTATGATATTACTGCATAAAAGAACTCACTGTGCTCTATGAACTAAGCACAGAGATCAAAGAATGTAAGGTAACAAAAATTTAAAGACATCTCAACTGCAACTTTTCATATGGACTAATTTGTCCACCTGTGGCATAGATTTTCTTGCTTGCATTGATCTGATCAGTCACAGTTGGCCATGCTTCAGCTTGTCCCAACCATAGTAATGCTATTTTGGTTCTCTTCGAGCACGAATGACAACAATCAATCAACGTTTCTTTAAACTTTTCCCTTAATGATTAGTTCCATCTTTTCATGATCTTTATAAACCTGCTTATTGTTTTGATTATCATATCTCTTATTAGTGACCAATAATATCTTTTCAAGATACTGTTGATAATTTACAATAGTTTTTGAGGACCACTTGATGATATCCTTATCTTCTTTATCAGTTGGGAATGACTGTTAACCTTTTATGCATCTATATTAGTTTGTTACATATCAAATACATTAAGAAATATTTAGTATTCTATTTCCTAATTCAATATCTTTTTATCATATATATATATATATATTGATTCTGATTGTGCAAAAGGTTTCCAAGCTCATATAATCAAAATAATTTCACAGTTTTGTAATTGCCTTTAATTCCTTTCTTCTTAAAAATTCTGTCCTTCACTAATACATGTCGGTGGAGCTGTGAACTCATCCAACTTTTCTGCAGGAAAAATTTAGAATTACACCCAAAGGGCAACAAAAATATGCATACCCTTTGATCCAAGAATACCAATACTGGGTCTATACCCTGAAGAGATTATGAAAAAGGGTAAAAACATCACTTGCACAAAAATATTTATAGCAGTCCTGTTTGTGGTGGCAAAGAATGCCTTAGCAAACTGTGTTATATGTATGTCATGAAACACTCTTGTTCTATCAGAAACCGGGAGGGATGGGAATTCAGGGAAGCCTGGCAGGATTTGTATGAACTGATGCTGAGCGAGAGGAGCAGAACCAGATAAACATCGTAAACCCTAACAGGAACATGGGGGAGGGGGGGCGGGATGATCACTTGTGATGGACTTGCTCATTCCATCAGTGCAACAATCAGGGACAATTTTGGGTTATCTGCGATGGAGAATACCATCTATATCCAGAGAAAGAATTATGGATTGTGTAAAAATATCAAAGACTATTACCTTCGAATTAGAAAAAAATCTTATTATGTAATTTTACTATTTCATACATTATTTTTCTTCCTTAAGGATATGATTTGTCTTTTATCACATTCAACTGAGTATTCCATGGAAACAATGTAAAAACCAAAACAATGTAAAGACTAACAAAATGCCTTCTATGGGGGGTGAGGGAAGGGAAGCAAGAATGGAGGAAAAATTGTAAAACTCAAAATAAATAAAATATTTCTTAAAAAAATTGTCCTTCCGTTCTCAACACTTGATTTGGCTTGAGGAAATATGTATATATTATTGCATTGTTGGTGAAACTGTGAGTTATTCCAACTTTTTAAAAATAATTCAAAAGAAGTGACTTACATATTCATATCCCTAAACCCAAACTTAGTAATATTACAGTAAGTAATATACCCAAGGAGGTCATAGGCAACATCAAAATTCCATTATATAACAAAAATTTGTATAAAAGCATTTCTTGTGTTTTCTAATATTGTATTAGCAATATGTGGAGGGAAAAAAATAACAAGATGTCATTTACTTCAAAAATGGAGAAACAAGTTGGGATATATGAAGTAAAATCAATATTACTGTTCTATGCAAGATATTAAAGGTGCTAAAATAGAGAAACTGAAATGAACTGATATATAAACTCAATAAAAGTGAAATAAGCAAAACCATGAAAACAATACATGACTACATTTATAAACAGAAAAGAATACAATATAGAAATTATATAATGCCTAGATGTATTTAACCTGTGACTTTGAAATATTATTGCTAAAGATATATCAATTCATAACAACTGAAGAGTTTAGAAGCATTAATATAACTTTACAAATAAAATTATTAATATCAGTTCATTTTATAAAGAATTTAAAACAAAGTAAATATCAAAAGAATGGATAAACAAGAAGAAATAGAAAGCATCTACCTCCCTTTTCAGAAATATGATTGGAAAACTAGAGAAAATGTCATTTTCAAGTGTCAGTTAAAATTTGAAATTGACTTTTTAATCAATTTGTTTTATATGAGGGCTCTTTGAGAAGGGAAGAGAAGAATATGAATGGAAAATATATTATTTTAATTTAAAAGCTATCAATAAAGATTAATTTGAAAAAATAATTCTTCCTCAAGCTCTTTGAAAATAATTTGATTTCTATTTGCTAAAAAAAATGAACCTTTCATATTCAGTTCACATAATCATTTTGAGTTTAGTGCACGATAAGGCATATGTTTCTTGTCTAAAAATAATTCTGTCTTTCTCTGTCTCTATTTCTCTGTCTTGCTGTCTCGCTGGCTCTCTCTGGCTCTCTTGCTTTTCATATGTTCATGTCAAAAGTTAGATTTGCCCTGAAATGTCTATATCTATAATATCTATATATATCCATATCTATATCCATATCCATATCTATATCTATATCATCTATATCTATATCTATATATGTAGAGCTGTCATCCATCTATCTATCTATAAATCTCTCTCTATATATATATATATATATGTATATATATGTATATATCTAATTCAGTTTTTGAAATGAGTTTATTAAACAGTGGGTTTTGTACTACTTGAATACTGAGTTCAATTACTTCTGGAGTCTATGCTGTCTTGAATTTGAGTGCAGTATATGCATTATGTAGTATATATGCCCTTATGTTTCACTCTTCATTCTGATGATCTACTTACCATTATCCTGATCTGGAGAAATCAAATCCTTTAGTTGTGGAATTTCTGTCTCATGTTCCATGCTAATTTCATTGAAGAGCCTTCTATATCTCTTAGTTGCATATTTCATCCTATTACAAATATGTTAATTTATTTTCCAATAGTTAAACTTCCCAAACTTCCCATCCTGGTCACTTCCCAAACAAAAACATGTCTTACCAAAATAATGCTTCATAATATGCTTTGTTCCTCATGAAATTGCTAATCCCTTTAATCTGACTTTATTAATTTTATATTTATTTCTGTGATTAGTATGATGCTTAGTACATAGTAAATGATTTATAAAGGCATTTTTCAAACATTCACTCTTTCTTATTTAGCCTATTATCCCAGGTTGCATTTTTAAATTTAAAACCAGTACCATTTTTAAAACAAAATTAGTATATTACTCTATAATGTAATTTGAAGTCTAAAGAATGAATCTCTTTCCAAAGCTAAATTTTATTTATTTTACTTGAGATTATAGAAACTTTGGCCTCCGAATAAATTTCTTAAATTTATATAAAATCAATTCTTGATTTTTATCAGTATATCTGTAAATCTTTAAATTAATTATGCATTAAATCTCATATTTATGTAATTCTGTGATTCAACAAGGAAGTTTATATTTGTAGTATTAAGATTTAATGTCTTACCCAATGAAAGATAGCAAGTTCCTTATGTATTATTTAGTCACAATGTCATATCTTGCTATATACATATACATACACACACACACACACACACACACACACACACACACATATATATATAATAAGATAGAATGATATTGTAGGTGTCAAATATTTATGTATTGACATGATGTGTTGCAGTTTCTCCTTATTTTAATGAAAAATCAACATTGTTGTTTGTATCAAACATACCTAATAATACTTTTGTAATTTCAAGAGACAATCTCTGATTCTAAATTGACAATGTAAACCTCATTGTTATTAATAATCAAATTCACATGGCTCAGACTATTATCTGATGATTATTTCTTGGCATATTATTGATGTTTATTTTTGATTTAACCATAGAAGGCTTTTTTGTTTTAATTCTTATATCTGAGCTGTGTCAGAGGCTCTATGTGAAGATGAATAATTTCATTTCATTTGAAAAATCCTATTTGGGTACCACTTATCTTCTTTTACTATTACTTGTGAAATGATGCCTGTTTGTTCACAAAACTTGCATAAGTAATAAAACTAGCATGTATACAAAAAAAATTACTATTAGTCATCATATTTTTAAGTGAAGGAATATTCATCATGTAGCTACCTTAGGGTAATTGGCATTTCATTTTAATAATATTTTTCAAGCTTTTGTTAGGACACTTAAAATTCATTATTGTTTTTCATTGTTCCAATAGAATAATTTAAATTAACATTGCACAGATATTAATTGATTTAAATGTGTTTTCCCCATTAAGCTTTGATGTGAAAATTTTAATATTAGAATGTATTCAACATCAAAGTTTACCTTGATTTATTTATATTTGATTTGTCTTGCCTGAAGAGGAACAAAGTATTTGAAGGTATTACTTTTGTGCATTTGGCATAACATGTTCAAACTCAGATTCAAGCTCAAAGTCTTTAATCTTTTTTCTCTCCTTGATATGCATTAAAAATTTTACACATCACTTCTAAAGACATTATCATGTAGAGGTTAGAGAGACAACCTTTTAGCCAAGAAGATTCAAATATAATTCCCACTTTTGAAACTTATTGACTGTCTGATCCCAATTAAGTCATTTAAGCCCTCATTACTCTAGACAGTTCTATAAAGTTTTAAGTTAAAAAGAGGTCTACCTGGATTGGCATCAGCAGTTTCTCCTGTTTAAATTTCTATAATTTAAAATTATGTACCTGATTCTAACATGCTGGAATTTCTCTCAATGCCTGGGTTTTTAATCTCCCTATCATATTCAGACATCCCAGAAAACTTCTCAACCTGAAATACATCTTTCCAACACTTGTCCCTTTTTCTGTTCAGTGGGACCTCTATTTTTACTTTGTAAATATTTTCATTAATATTTCTCTCTCTCTCTCTCTCTCTCTCTCTCTCTCTCTCTCTCTCTCTCTCTCTCTTTGTTTTTATGTGAGTAGTAGGTTCTTTAAATTCACAATCATTTTAATAGTTTATTGGGTCACTACATAAGGATTTTTTTTTTATTTTTCTCAGAGTTCTTTATTTCATTGCATTACATTTTCGTGGGGAAGGGTTCATTATTATTTGTCTATTTTATATATTCAGAAGTTGTTTTAATTATCTTGGATATGACCATAATATGAAAATCAGATTTAAAATATGGTACCTTCAACCCATGATAGGTGAGGAATGAGTAAAGAATTTATCAAATAAAATACTGAGGATTTATTTGAGTTTATTTTATATCCTGATACTTTGCTGAATTTAATTTTCATGGAGTTTTTCAGATGATTTTATTGGGTTCTCTAAATATACTATCATGTCATCTTCAAAGAGTGAAAGCTTTGTTTCCTCATTGCCAATTCTTATTCTTTCAGTTTCTTTTCTTCTCTTATTGTTAAAGTTAATATTTTTAATAAAATATGGAATAGTAGTGGTGAAAATGGACATCCTTGTTTCATCTCTGATCTTATTGGAAAGGTTCCCTGTTTGTTTCCATTACATGCACTATCTGTTGATGGTTTTAGATAGATGCTGCTTATTGTTTTAAGGAACAAGCCATTTATTCCTGTGCTCTCTGGTGATTTTAGAATGATTGGGTGTTATATTTTGTGAAAGGCTTTTTCAGCGTGTATTGAGATAAACATATGATTTCTGTTATTGATATATTCAACTATGCTGACAGTTTTCCTAATATTGAAGCAACCCTGCATTCCTGGAATAAATCCAGCTTGCTCATAGTACATTATCCTAAAGATAACTTGCTATTATCTCTATGCTAATATTTTATTTAAAATTTTTGAATTCATATTAATTAAGGTCATTGGTCTATAATTTTTTTTTCTCTGTTTGGACTCCTAATGGTTTAGGTATTAGGTTTAACATCACCATAGTGTAAGGGAAAGAATTAGGCAGAATTCCATCTTCACCTACTTTTTCTAAATATTTTATGTAGAATTAGAATTAATTGTTCTTTTAATTTTTGATAGAATTTACTTACGAATTCATCTGGCCCTGGAGTTATTTTTGTTGTTGTTGTTTTTTTAGGTTTTTGCAATGCAAATGGAGTTAAGTGGCTTGCCCAAGGCCACACAGCTAGGTAATTATTAAGTGTCTGAGACTGGATTTGAACCCAGGTACTCCTGACTCCAAGGCCGGTGCTTTATCCACTATGCCACCTAGCCTTCCTGTTCTGGAGTTTTTTCTTAGGGAGCTTATTGTTAGTTTGTTGAATTTCTTTTTCTGATATAGGGTTATTTAGGTATTTAACTTCCTCTTCTTTTAGCCTAAGCAATTTATATTTTTGTAAACATTCATTTCACACAGATTATCAACTCTACTGGCAAACAATTTTGCAAAATTTTTGAAATTATTATTTTAATTTTCTCCTCAATGGTGGTGAATTCATCTTTTTCATTTTTATGTGAATTATTTCATTTTCTTTCTTTTTTAAATCAGGTTAATGAAATGTTTTATTTATTTGTTCAATTGTTTTTGATTTTTATTAATTTCTTCTTTAATTTTGATAATTTCTTTTTTTTTTGCAAGGCAAACGGGCTTAAGTGGCTTGCCCAAGCCCACACAGCTAGGTAATTATTAAGTGTCTGAGACTGAACTTGAATCCAGGTACTCCCCAGGGCCGCTGCTTTATCCACTACACCACCTAGCTGCCACTAATTTTGATAATTTCTAATTTGGTTTTTAATTGGGGTTTTTAAATTTGTTCTTTCTCTAACATTTTAGACACATGCTTAGTTCATTGACTTATTCTTTCTGTATTTAATTCATGAAAGTATTTAGAGATATAATATATCCCCTCATAACTGTGTTGGCTGAATCCTATAAATTTTGGTATGTTGTCTTGTTATTGACATTGTCTTAGTTGAACTCATTAATTCTTTTTCTGATTAGTAATTTTATCCACTCACTTTTAAAATGAGGATATTTGGGTGGCTAGGTGGTGCAGTGGAGGGTAGCTAGGTGGCGCAGTAGATAAAACACCTGCCATGGAGTCAGGAGTACCTGGGTTCAAATCTGGTCTCAGACACTTAATAATTAACTAGCTGTGTGGTCTTGGGCAAGCCACTTAACCCCATTTGCCTTGCAAAACCCTAAAAAACAATAATAATAATAAAAAAATAAAAAATAAAATGAGTATATTTAATTTCCATTTAGTTTTAGGTATGTCCATGGCCCCTTATTTCACATTCTTTTTATTGCATCATGGTCTGAAAAGAATGTACTCAATACTTCTGACTTTCTGCACTTGCTTATGAGATTTTTATGCTTTAGTACATAGCCAATTTTGTGTAGGTTCCATGTTCTGCAGAAAAAAAATTCTATCCACATTCAATTTTCTCCAAAGATCTATCATGTTTATGTTTTCTAACATTCTGTTTACCTACTTAGCTTCCTTCTTGCTTATTTTATTTTTTTTATTTATCTAATTCTGAGAGAGGGAGGTTGAGATCTCTCACCAGAAGAGTTTTGTTGTCTATATCTTCTTGTAAATCTTTCAGCTTCTAGTCTAAAATTCTGGATACTGTACAATTTGGTACATATATATTTGGTATTGCAATTAGGTCATTGTTTAGGGTACCTTTTAGGAGAATATAGTTTCCTTCCTTATCTCTTATAATGAGATATACTTTTGCAGCTGCTTCGTCTGAGATAAGGATTCTTACCCCTGCCTTTTTTTTACTTTAGCTGAAGCATAATATAATCTGCTCCACCCTTTTACCATTTCTATGTTTGCATCTTTCTGGTTCAAGTGTGTTTCTTTTAAGCAGCATACTATAGGATTCTGGTTTTTAATCAATTCTGCTATGCGCTTCTGTTTTATGGGGGAGTTCATCCAATTCACATTCAAAATTATAATTGCTTACTCTTTATTGCCTTCCATGCTATCTTCCCTCCATTTGTAATTTCCCCCATTTTTTTCAGTTTCCATGTATTCTGAATATTACTTCCTTGAGTGTTTTTGCCCCCTTATATCTAATCCCCTCCTTTTACTTTCCCCTTTCCCTCTCCCCTTTCTTCCTTCCCTTCCTTCTGTCAAATCCTCCTTTCCTCCCACCATCCTTCCCCCTCCTAATATTGGAAAGGTAAGATAAGTTTAGAAATTCAACTGAGTGAGTGTGATAATCCCTCTTTGAGTCAAATCTGATGAGAGTGAACTTCAGACAGTTTTGATCAATTCCATTCTTTCCCTCTAATACAATAGGCCCTTTGCACCTCTTCATGTGATATAATTTGCCCCCATTCAATCCTACTCCTCCCCACTGAGGTATTTTACATTTTATTCTATTTTTTCATTTTTTTTAACTTTGTTTAACAGTTTCTTGGTGTCCCATGAAGTAGTTTCCACAGATTCCAACATTTTTTAAGAGACAAGATTGCTTCATTTACCTTTTCCATCTCTTTTTCAAAGTGGCCAATTCTGTTTTTGATGGAGTTTTTTCCCCTTTTTTTCCTTTTTTTTGTCTAATTGAGTTTACAAAGGATTTGTTTACTTATTCTAAGATTTTAATTTTCTCTTGCATTTTTTTCCAATTTTTCCACTTAACTTTTAAACATATTTTTGATCTCTTCTAAGAAGTCTTTTTGTGCTGGATGCCAATTCATATTCTCCTCTGATGCTCCATCACTTACTGATTTGGTATCCTTATCTTGAAGGCAGCATTCAAGACCATCCAGAGGAAGAAAAATAAAACAAAATTAAAAAAAAACAAACAAAACATCTATAAGAATCTGATTAACACTTTATAAAAAAAATCTCTTATGTAGTTTTTGCCTTTAATCCTATTTCCTCATATTGAAAATGACTAATCTCTAAACATGCTTATCAGAAATATTTATATACAATGCTAACTTGACTGTTTGCCTCTGAGAGGATGGGAGTGGAAAGGGAGCATAGAAAGAAATTTTGTAACTTAAAAATATATAGGTGCATTTTGATGAAAAAAATAAAAATAAATTTAAAAAAGTTTTACTTCTACTCCATATTGTATATATTCCACAACTTTTTAGGGAGTACTTTTTGTACAAAATGATATCCAATGATCCTAGCTATTCTCTATGATCTGTATTATATATGCACAGGAAAGTATGAACTTCAATTTTAACTTTCTTTTTTAAATTTAAAAAGATTTTAAATTTAAAAAGATTAGTGCCTTTTCATTTTACTATCATTAATATTTATTTTATTTTTACCTCTTCCCTGCTATATTACATATGTTCACAATTTATATGCATAATTCACAAATGAATATTTAAATATCAGTCAAAATTTTTGAAAAATATATTCTTGAGTAGTGACACTCCACAGATATTTCAAGCTTTTAAAATCCCTAATCATTGTATATATATATATATATTTTGCTTCATTTAAAATGCATAGTAACAAATTCATTTTTCTAACCAGTGTATACAGTGAGTATTTTTCTTTATTTTTATATCTGTCAAATTGGGATATAGTAAACAATTATTACTTGCTTTAGGTTGTTCTTACATTTTATAGAATGATAACATTTTATTTAATACCCTTTTTAATATTTTGGAGATCATGTTTCCTCATCCATGGAATCAGTACAATAAAATGCCAAAATGTGAATTTTCTGTACATTTCTCAATATCTATAAAAAGATTATCATTTTAGTTAAAAAAATTATTTAGCTGCAATTCCCCAAGATTATTTTTCACTATTAGTTGGAAAGTCCTTATATTTTAAAGATACTCATAACATTTTTCTCTACAATTCATTTACCTTAATAGAATCCTGATTTCAAATGCTTGGTAGTGGCATAACTTGCTATCTCTTTGATCACATTTCTATTTAAAAAAAGACATTTTTGCAATATGATATCCAATGTTCTTTAATGGATCTGTGAGTGGCATTTGTGTTTGTATATAACATGACACTTAGACATAATCTTTTATAAATTTGAATGTATACTGAGTTCCATTTATGCTCACATAATTAACTGAAAGTTGCATAGGTAATAAGAACCAACAGTCCATATAGGTTGACTATAAGTTCAAAAAATCAACTTTTCTTTATGCAGAATAAAGATTCTTTTAACAAAGAAAGAGCAAAACAAATATTAAAATCATAAAATATTATTTGTTAATATAACAAATAGCTAATGATAGAATTTCTGATAACATATGAAACAAAATATGAAAAAGGGTTACATATGTCTACCAAATGTGTTTTCCACTGTGATCAGTAGTATCCACGTCAGGTTCCAACTATTCATGGAATAGTTGTAATTAACAACAAATATTTGGAATTAACAACAAAATTCTGTAGATATTCCTATTTGTTGTGACATGATAATATAGTTATCAACTTCTAGATCATTGCAGAACCCATACAATCACTAAAATTTGTTGCACAAAAATTGCTTCTCCAGGAGATATAAGGAAGAAGGTTTGATAGCCAATCTATAACAATAAATTTCTGTATAGATCAGTGAGCTTTACCAAACACTACAAATAACAGAGGAGTTAGTCACAGACTGAAAAAGTGGAAGGATACATGTCAGATTGAATTTTGGGAAATCATCAGTATTAACAAAAGCCAACTATATTCTCTACTGCAAAAAAAACATTTTAAAGACATTTTAAGACATCAAGACCTACATTTTTTAACTAAAATATATATTAGGAATTACCTTTTAAAACTATGGAAAAAGGAGAAAAATGTCAGGTCTATAAAAGGATTTAGAGAGATATTTGGAATAGACAATAAAAATACTCATGGATATTTTCATGAAAGAACTGAAGAAAACAAAATAATTTAGAACATATGACCTCAAAAGGATGTGAACTTCTGTAGTAGTGAGAGTTAGGGAAAAATGATAGACAATCTGTGTATTGCATGGGAATCCTGATGATATCAAAGAACTTACAAGTTTCATCAATGATTTAAACCAGTGAAATATATGAAACAAACTATATTGCCCTCCATGAGCTTGTTGAAGTTAAATGTTTCTAAAATATCAAAAAAAGAATGCCAAAAGAACAATTAAGCATTCTATAATCAGATTGCAGATTCATAAGATCATAACATATGTGTGTGTGTGTGTGTGTGTGTGTGTGTGTTAATGGCTAGTACATGATGTGTAATTGTATGGTATATTAAAAGAGCAATTATATTTTTCAAAATTAAAAAAACAGAAATGTTTGAGTGCTACACCTTTATTTATCATTCTTCACTTCATGCTTCATAATGGGATATAGAAATGTAATTGGGGGGACTGTTATTCAAGTTCTTACAGTTAAGGACTTGGGCCACAGAGTCAGTAAGTGGTACAGCATTACTTGGACATAAGATTGTTAATTCCTACCCTTGTGGTTCTTCTACTGTAACACAAAATGTTTTGAATGTGTTAAAGAAAGTGAGACCACAGGCGGCTACGTGGCATAGTGGATAAAGCTCCGGCCTTGGAGTCAGTAGTACCTGGGTTCATATCCGGTCTCAGACAATTAATAATTACCTAGCTGTGTGGCCTTGGGCAAGCCACTTAACCCCATTTGCCTTGCAAAAACCTAAAATAAAAGTGATACCAATAGTTGCTTAAAAACCTTGATGGCAAAAATTTTAGCTCATAACTCAATAGGCATATTTTGTCATCATTGTTTCTTTCCCCACTTAAAAGAAAAAGAAATGTTTTGAGACTTCTGCTCAGGATGACAAAGAGAAGCCAGACACTGTGCTAAGGTCTAATGGCTTTCCCTCAGAACTAATATGAATCAAGCCTCTTAATAGAATTTTTAATGGACAAAACCAAGAAAAAGATGCTAGGAGAAGAACATCTACCAAAAAAGTCAGTCTTGGGGGAGCATGGGTGAACTGGGGGCAGAGAACAGAGAGCTAGAGCAGGGGTAGTAGGGTGAGACACGTGGATTAACCTGAGAACAGCTGAGGAAGCTTTGGCTATGGGAGTGGTGGGCAAGAAAGCTTCAGTGGGGCTGGAGGGAGAGTTCAAGCACAACAGGCAATAGAGTTCACAGTATGGGTAGACATTGATCTTGGTTGGTTAAGGAAGTTAAGCTTGGCTAGTCTGGAAGACCAAGGCTGTGAGCACCATATGTTCATCAGAATCCCCATGTTTCCCAGTTGAATCCCCTCCCCCATCACATGACAGAAAGTTACTCTTCCCAGAACAAGCACAATAACAGTTCCCCCAATCCCCCAATTTCAGGGGTGAGCAGCAGTTCTCCCTCAGTTAGAATGAGGAGATTAACTATATAGCTCAAGGGGCCAGCACAAAATGTGGGAGGATACCCAGACCCTGCTGCTCCACTAAACCTCCCAGGTCGAGGCAGTGGATCACAAATAAAGGTCACAGACACTCCAAAGAAAGTGTCTAGTATCATCCACTGGGCAGTCCACTTGGAGTTACTAAACCCAGCAAGTAAAGCCTCTAAGAATTTCAGTCTGAAAGGTGTGTGAACCAGCCTTTCCCCCAACACAAGATCCTAGGAAAATGAAAAAAAAAAACCCAGCAGAAAAGTGTGTGTGGGGGCTCATAGAATGCTAACTTGAAGGGAAAGATCTTAATTCAGAGAAATCTTGGCCTTCTAAATCGAATATGAATTGGTCTCCAATCCAGAAAGATTTCTTAGAGGAGAGCAGGAAGGAGTTTAAAAATCAATTGGGGGTGGGGGTCAGCTAGGTGGTGCAGTGAATAGAGCACCAGCCCTGGAGTCAGGAGTACATGAGTTCAAATCCAGCCTAAGACACTTAATAATTACCTAGCTGTATCGCCTTGGACAAGCCACTTAATTCCATTTGCCTTGCAAAAAAAACAAAAACAAAACAAACAAAAAATAAAAAAACATTTGGAAAAATTGGGAAAAGAAACTAAAGAGGCAATTAACACTTTGCAACAAGAAAACAAATCCTTGGGGGGAAAAAGCAACTTGACAAGTGCAAAAAACATTGTCTCAAACCACAACTGGCAAATGGAAAACTCCTTCATAAATAGAATTAACCAATTGGAAAAGGAGCTGCAAAAGGTAAATGAAGAAAATTCTTCTATTAAAAAAGATAATGGAATCAATGGAAACTAATGACTTCATGAGACAACAAGAATATGTTAAGCAAACCAAAAAATTGAAAAAATAGAAGAAAATGAAAAATACTTCATCAGCAAAACCACTGACCTAGAGAATACACCCAGGAGAGACAACTTAAGAATTATTGTGTTTCCTGAAAACATTGAGTATTAAAAGATGTGAACACAATGTTTTAGGATTCTGTGATGGAAAATTTCCCTGTTATCATGGAACTAAAGGACAAAAATAGTTTTTGAAAGAATACAGTGATTCCTTCTTGAAAGGGATCTCAAAATAAAAACATAAAGGAATATTGTGGCCAAATTCGAGAACTCCAAGATAAAAGAAAATCCTGCAAGAAGTTAGAACGAAACAATTTAGATACCAAGGAGACACAGTAAGGATTACACAAGACTTGGCTGCATCAAGATTAAGAGATTGAAAGGCCCCGAATGTCATATTCCAAAGATCAAGGGAGCATGGGACGTAGTCAAGAATCCACTATCCTGCATAGCTGAGCTTTCTCTTTCAGAGGAAAAGATGGACATTTAATGAAATAAGAGACTTCTAACTTTTCTGGATGAAAAGACCAGAGATAATTAGATAATTTAGACTTCAAACAGGACACTCAAGAGTCACTTGAAAAGGTACAAAAGGGAAAAGAAAAGGAAAAAGTAACTATCCAATAATAAGAACTGTCTATATTCTCACCTGAGAGAAAGATTCTCATAATTCTTAAGAATTGTAACTGTATTAGAGAGAACATACTTAACCAGAAGTAATGGACACTCATGACTTGTATGTGACTGATAGAAAATTGAATAGGAAATTGAATGGGGTGAATCACATTACATGAAAAAGTACAAAGGACATATTGCAATAGAGGGGAAGAAGGGAGCAATTGAGATCCACCTGAATCTTACTCTCATCAGATTTGGCTCAAAGGATTAATGTACACATAGAGTTAAGTTAAGAAACTTATCTTACCTTTCAAGTATTAAAAGGGAAAAGGGGAAGGGGAGAGGAAAAGGGGAACCAAAAGAATGGAGGGAAGGAAGAAGGGGCAAAAGGAAAGGGGAAATTGTGGGGGGGGGTTGAAAAAAGGGGGAAAATACACTGACAGCAACAAAATACTGGGGAATATGGATAATGTGGGAAAAGGGGAAAACACAAAGAAAGGTAAGATAGCATGGAGGGCAATAAAGAGTTAGGAATTTTAACTTTGAATGTGAATGGGATAAAATCTCCCATGAAACATAGGTTAATAGCAGAGTGTATTAAAAATCAGAATCCTGAAACATGCTGCTTATTTGAAGCAGAGAGATACAAATGGAGTAAAGGTAAAAGGTGGGAGCAAAATATATTTTGCTTCAGCTGAAGTGAAAAAGGCAGTGGTAGCAATGCTTATCACAGACAAAGCAGCTGCAGAAATAGATCTCATTAAAAGAGATAAGGAAGGAAAAAATATCCTCCTAACAGGGACTGTAGAAAATGAAGCAGTTTCAATACTATATATGTATGCACTAAATTCCTAGAGGAGAGATGGAATGCATTACAGGAACACATAGAGAGCAAAACTCTACTGGTAGGAGAACTCAACATCCCTCTCTCAGATTTACATAAAACTGACCATAAAATAAACAAGAAGGAAGCTAAGGAGGTAAATAGAATGTTAGAAAAGATAGACATGCTAGACTTTTAGAGAAAATTGAATGGGGATAGAAAGGCATATACTTTTTCCCCACAGTACAGGCCACCTACATAAAAATTGACCATATACTAGGGCATTAAAGATTTATAAACAAATGCAGAAAGGCAGAAATAGTGAATGTTTCATTCTCAGATCATAATGTAATAAAAATCATAGGACATGGAGAGATAGACCTAAAATTAATTGAAAATTAAACAACCTCATTTTAAAGAACGAGTTATCAAACAACTAATTATAGATAGAATTAATGATTTATTCTAGATAATGACAACAAGAAGACAACATACTAGAACTTATGAGATACAGCCAAGGCAGCTGTTAGAAGATATATTAAATCTGTAAATGTAAATATTGAATAATGAATATTTAATTGAATTGAATAATGAAATGAAGAGAGAGAAAGAGGAAATCAAGGAACTAAGCTTGCAACTAAACAAAGTAGAGAAAGCACAAATTAAAAAACCTCCCAATTAAATAGCAAATTAAAAATTCTAAACATTAAAGGAGAGATTAATAAAATAAAAAACAAGAAAACTATAGAACTAATAAGTAAAAAACCAAGAGTTTGTTATTTGAAAAACTAACAAAATTGATAAACCTTTGGTTAATTTGATTTACAAAAAGAAAAAATCAAATAGCTAGTATCATAAAAGAAAAAGGTAAATTCACTATAAATGAGCAGGAAATTAAAGTAATAATTTGAAATTGTTTTGCTCAATTGTATGCCAATAACTTTGATAATCTAAGTAAAATACATGAATATTTCCAAAAATATAAGTTGCCTAGGTTAAGTGAAGAGGAAATTCAATACGTAAATATCCTTATCTCAGAAAAAATAAATTCAACAAGCCCTCATTGAACTCCCTAAAAGAAATAATCTCCAGGGTCAGAAGGGTTCAGAAATGAATTTTATTAAACTTTTAAGGAGTGATTGCTTCCAATTCTACATAAACTCTTTGAAAAAATAGTTGTAGACAGAACTGCATAACTCCTACTATGACATCAATATGTGTTAACACCTTAAACAGGAAGAATCAAAATAGAGAAAGAAAATTATAGACCAATTTCTCTAATGAATATAGATGCAAAAATCTTGAATAAAGTCTTAGCAAAATGATTACATCAAGTTGTCACTAGGATAATACACTATGACCAAGGAGAATTTATCCCAGGAATGTGGGACTGATTCAATATTAAGAAAACTGTTTGTATAATTCACTATATCAATAACAAGCCTAACAGAAATCACATGATAATCTCAAAAAGATGCTGAAAAGACCTTTAAGAAAATACAGCCCTGAGGCAGCTAGGTGGCACAGTGGATAGAACCAGCCCCGGAGTCAGGAGTACCTGAGTTCAAATCCGGGAAATCTGGGAAAATATCAGCTGCTCATGGATAGGTTGAGCTAATGGAATAAAAATGACAATTCTACCTAAAATAAACTACTTATTTAGTGTCTTGCCAATCAAAATTGCAAAAAAATTTCTTTAATGAACTAAAAAAATGTTATAACTAAATTTATATGGAGAAGTCAAAAATATCTAGGGACTTAATGAAAAAAAGTGCAAAAATGGTGGCTTAGCCTTACCATATCTAAAATTATATTATAAAGCTTCAGTCATCACACTGTCTGGTACTGGCTTAGAAATAGAGTGGTGAATTAGTGGAGTAGACTAGGTACAAAAGAGATAGTAGGAAATGATTATGGTAATTTTCTGAATGATAAACCCAAAGAGTTCAATTTCTAGGATAAGAGTATCTTAGATCTCTTCAATAAAAACTGTTGGGAAAATTGGAATTTAGTATGGCAGAAATTTGGATTAGACCGAAGTCTCACATCCTATACCAAGATAAGATCAAAATATGTACAGGATTTAGACATAAAAGACAATATTATAAACAAAGATGATCAAGGAATAGTTTACCTGTCAGATCTATGGAAATGGAAGCAGTTTATGACAAAGGAAATGATGGAGAACATCTTTAAAAACAAACTAGATAATTTTGATTACATTAAATTAAAAAAAAAAAACTTTTGCACAAAAACCCTGTAACCAAAATCAAAAGAAATGTAGTAAATTGTGAAACAATTTTACAACCAGTATTTCCTGAAAATGACTCATTTCTAAAAATTATATAGAGACCAAGTCAAATTTATTAAAAAAAAAAAACAAGTCACTCCCCAAATGACAAATTGTCAAAGCACATGAAAAGGCAATTTACAGATGAGAAAATCAAAGCTATCCATAGTCATATGAAAAATTGTTCTAAATTATTTCTGATTAGGAAAATGCAAATTAAACATCTCTGAGGTACTACCTCATACCTCTCAATTGGACAATATGACCAGAAAGGGCAATAATCAATGTTGGAAAGGTTATGGGAAATCTGGGACACTAATATATTTTGGTAGATTTGTGAACTTATCCAACCTTTCTGGAGAACAATTTGGAATTACACCCAAAAGGCAATAAAAATGGGCATACCCTTTGATCCAGCAATACCACTACTGGGTCTATATCCTGAAGAGATCATGAAAATGGGTAAAAGCATCACTTCTACAAAAATATTCATAGCAGTTCTGTTTCTTTTAGCAAATGGAAATTGAGTGAATGAACATCAATTGGGGAATGGCTGTGTTCCATGATATATATATATATACAAGATGAGCAGAACCAGATGTCCATTGTACAGCATAACAGCAACATGGGGGTGGTGATCAACTTTAATGGACTTGCTTATCTCATCAGTGCAATAATCAGGGTCAATTTTAGCATATCTGCAATGGAGACTACTATCTGTATGGAGAGAAAGAATTGTGGAGTTTAAACAAAGACTAACAATTATTACTTTCAATTTAAACAAAAAAAGTCATCTTATGTACTAAGTTTTGCTATCTCTTATGTTTTTTTTTATCAAGGATATAATTTTTCTCTCAGTGCTTTCAGTTTTGATCAAAATATGGCATGGAAACAATGATAAGATTATTAGATTGCCTTCTATTGGAGTTGGAGGAATGAACGAAGGTTAGGGGAGAAATTGCAAAATTTAAAACATTACAAAAGTATTGAATAGAAACTGCCCATTTTATATAATTGGAAAACAAATAAAATATTTGCATTAAAAAAGTAATGTTTCGTTCACTGACCTGGTAACTTTCATTCCCTGCTCTAGGATCTTTTGTGTGACACCTGATTGGCCTGAGGCCTGTCATGATTAGAAGACATGTTCATGAAAATGATAGGGAAATGACCTCAATAGGCCAACATTTGATAAACAATTAATAATTCTGAAAAATATGATATTCTGGGGTGGCTAGGTGGCGCAGTGAATAGAGCACTGTCCTTGGATTCAGGAGTACCTGGGTTCAAATCTGACCTCACACACTTAATAATTACCTAGCCGTGTGGCCTTGGGCAAGCCATTTAACCCTATTGCATGGAAAAATCTAAAAAAAAAATATGATATTCTATAACCCTTGGCTCAAATTTTATAAATAGCCTGTAGCTATGTGTGGAGATTCGAATTCTATAGAATGGAGATCATTTCTCTTTAATAAGAATATTATATAAACAGCTGAGTTGCCCAATGTAAAAATAATGTATTCACTTATTTTGCTCCTGAAAATCCACTGTTAATTATACTGGGCCTAGTGAAAGTGTTTCTTATATTTGATTATTTGTTATTTAAAATTTTGACTGAGTGACCCTCTCTAAAAAATAAAAACCCACCAAGGCTTTCTATTATGACCATTAAAAAAGATTGATCCCTTAAAACAATTATTGTCAATATATATCAAGTTAAACAAATACCAGTTAATTTGCCTCTGAATATGCTTTAATTTCACCTTTTTTGAATTTGTGTCTTGATCATGCTTCTAGTCGTAAGAGTCAATAAGCTAATCTGGTAACTTGTGGTTTTAAAGACTACATTATGTTTTAGGGCAGTTGTAGTGAAGAATGAGAACAAAGAGGGGCTGTAAAATGGATAATGGTTAAATAAATCAATATAAAAATGTAGCAAGATACTATTGTGTCATATAATAATGTATTGATGAATTCAGAGAAAACCTGAAAAGACATCTGAGTTGGTATTGAGTGAAATAAGCAGAAATATATGTTGTAAAGTGACCATGACAATATAAGGGGAAAAAAGCTAAAAATAATATAGATCTCTTATCCTTGAAATAACCAATCTTAACTATGGTTACAAGGGTGATGGATTAATGGACTTGTTGATATGTACATCTTCAAATGTGTTGAATGTGTTTTTTTATTTGAATTTATCTATTGCTAAAATCAGTGTTTTATAAGGGGTAATGATGAAGATATTAAAATTAAATTTATCAATAAAACAAGTGTGGAGAAGGAAAAGATCATAAAAGATAAAAATAGGGCAATTTTATTGCTATGTAGTTAAATTTTATAAATATATAGTGAGGGAGAAGTAGGCAAAATGATGGAGTAATCCCAGTTCTACTATATCTAATCCAACAAGACAAAGAAAGTTCAAGAAACTGAATACTGTTGTAGAAATTTTGAATAGAGGAAGGGAAAGAGAGGAAGCATCAATTAAGTTAATTTTTTTCCATTCTAGGAATATATAGAGATAGAAAGAGCTTTTGATGCTAGTGAGTCTAACCAGATTTATGAATGCAAAAAACTTCCAAATGCTATATGAAAAAAATGACTGTCTCTGCTCTATTGGAAAAGGAATTCAATCATAGAATTCAACCTAGATCCACCACAGAAAGGCTAAATTAGGGAGGTAGAGGTACAGATAGCAACAAGAATCTCTGTATCTCAAACTCCATCATTCACAGATCCACTATGAACTGAGTAAGAGAATTGTTCCCCAGGGTGAAGGTTCAGGACATGTGAATATATGTATACATAATACATATATAATACGTAAGTGTATATAATATACATAATACATACACACACAAGCACACATATATATATTTTTTCTTCTGTAACTACCTCTTGTCATTTATTTATATGACAAGAGCTAGCTACAGAAGAAAGCAGTAACTGCTTGCTCTATCCCTGCTAGTAGAATAGGGTCTCAAGTCCATACACCAGGCCAGTTTGAAGCTTTGCCACAATAAGCAGGGTGTTTTCTTGGGCACAGATGAGTGATCATGTGAGATGGGCTTTCCCAGATTGTTGCCTCAGGATGTTGAGAGCACGTGGACATTTCTGTCAATGTGATACTCTGCTCAACATCTTGGTCATTACCAGTACTATAAAATTTTAGAATAGAAAAGACCACTCGCAACACATGAACTCAAACTTTGACCTGGTATGCTAGAAAACATGGACTTGAAAAAGTTACTCCTAAAAAAGAAAATGAAGGCAAAATTGAGATAACTCTTCAAACACTCCTGCTATTTTGCATTTTGTTTTTGTTTGTTTTATGTATCACTTTCCAGGATAGAATAATAACATTTCAAAAATTAGTGCATCATTTTTTTAAAGAATTTGATGATGTATGTTGTATGTTTTTTTGTGTTCTAAATAATTTTTGTTGTGAAGGAATTTGAAATGCGATCTCTACATCGCTGATGTTATACAGTGATTATTCTTTATATCTCTTCTGGGGATATTCTGGAAATGAGCCAGATGTAGACTTTAAATGATTTTCCTTAATATTCCTTAAAGTTTGTGCAGGTAAAAAGAGGCAGTGATAATGAGAAAGAGTGTCTTCTTTAGAATACGCAAAAAGAAGTTGTACAAAACAGACAAGGATAAATTGCAATCTTTATTATTGAAGGAATTATCAGTAATGGTGAGATTATAGCTTTATTTGAATAATGAGTATGTTATGTACAGCTTATATTCATAGAATGCTTAACACTTTTAAAAATACTGTCACATTCCTGACTTTAATAGATTTTGAATGTATTTGAAAAAGGATGTTAGAGATATGAAAGGTCAAGTGTCTGCATGAAGTCATAGCTAGATTATGCTAGATTATCCTAAACTATCCTAGGATAGTTTACCCTACACTAGTTAGGGTAAACCAGAAATGTGCTACACCTAGTTCAAATCCACTTTTAAAAGTTGATCATTTAATTTTCAGTGCCAGCATTTTCATGTTGAAAATTATAGTTACTACAAATCAGAGATTAATTTACTGTTTTTTGGATTATCCAAATTTAAGAATGGGATGAGATAGCATTAAGAAATGAGATATAAATTAAAAGTGTGAAGTACTTATATTCTCCCTTAGTAACCTAGTTATTAGATATTTCTCATCACAGCTCTGGATGAAGAACAGTCTTATATATTTGCTTGTTGTATCCACTTCCAGTATTAATGGAATTAGAGTGATTCCCAATCATATCTTCTATCTGTTCTACCAGATTGTAGAATGACCTGTAGTAGTATTTTCTCTCTTTCCCTTACTCTCTTCCTTCTCCCTTATACTTTCTTCTCTCCTTTGTTCATCCCTCCCCTTTCTTCTTTATTCTTTTTTCCCTTCCCTTTTGTTCCCTCCTCCTCCTCCTTCTCCTTCCCCTCCTCCCCCTCCTCCTCTTTTTCCTCCTCTTCCTCCTCCTACTTCCTTCTCCTTCTCCTACTTCCTTCTCATCCTCTTCCTCCTCCTCCTTCTCATCCTCTTCCTCCTCCTCCTTCTTCATCATCTAAAATTTTAATTTGAAATATCAGGAAAAACTCATGTTTGCTTCCTGAAGAAACAATGAATTATAATTGAAATCTTAGTTTATTTCATTAGTTTTATTATATGTTGAATTTGATATTGTAACTAAATTAGTGAAAATGTTGATATTCTATTTGCCCATTTTTCCCTCATATGAATTTAATTTCACAAACATTTTTAGGGCTGTATGGTAGAGTTGGAAATAGAACATATTTTGAAATAGAGGGTACAGTTCCCATCTCTAGCCTTTACTAATCATTTAACCTTCAGAATATCATGGCATCTCTGTGCTCACTTCCCCATTCATAATATTAGAACAAGAATACTTAAACTACATGTATCATAAGGTTGTTATAAAGAAAGTTTTTCTAAATCAGCATGCTTTAGAAATGTTAAATGTTGTTAAAGTCTAATATTGGGTGCTGAGTGAAATTCCAAGCTTGGATAATGTGCAGTAACACATAAATCCTGCATTGATGGAGCTTACCACTTTGTTGTAATGTTTATGTTCTCAATATAACAATATATTCAAAAATCCATAAATACTTAATGACTGAATTCCAAGGCCAAATGAAGAAAAGAATTTGAGGCAAAAGTAAATTTACTTTCTGAATAATCCAGGTAATTGGTTCAATGTTCCATAAAGTTTGAAAGACATGTGAAATGGAGAAGCCACCTGTGTGTCCAATTAGAAGAAAGTCATGGAAAACATAGACTTGTCACACATTCACATTAGTAGAGATTAGTTTTCTTATTAATAACCCATTTTCAAATTAATGTCATATAGAGAAGGCCAGAGAGAAAGAAAGATGGGTCAGTAGAACTGTTCTTTTTTGTTTTAATTTGCATATGGAAAAAGAATGATTTTTTTCTCTATTTCCTTTTTCTCTTTAAGCTACTGCTTCTTATTTTATATTCATTTAGTGTAGAAAGGAATAAAATAAAGGGAAAGTAGGAGTATTGGCATTTAGAATAAATAAAGGAAGAGTGAAAGTCAGAATTAACAAGGGGAGAGTCAAACCCTGCAGTGACCAGTCAATGAGATGGAGGAGCAGAGCTGGTCTCATGAGTAGGCAGTGAATGCCTTTTGGAACATTAATCAAAAGACTTTTAACAGGGAAATACAGATGTTTATGTTGGGAGCAACATTTCTCCTAGTCAAGTATCTGAGAGATACTCAATAATTGTTATATAAACAATTTAATCCACCTCAGCTATATATATATATATATATATATATATATATATATATATATACATATATACATATATATATATATATATATGTTGCTTTTTGCAATACAATGATAGATTCTTGGTGGCATAGGTTGCTTTGTTTCCTTAGCATGAACATAATGCTTGACACATAAGGAATTGATTAACACTGATGGGCTGTTTGATTGACTGACTAACAATGATTGTATAGAGGTGATTGTATATGCTGACCCATGGCAGAAATCAATTTCTTATCTATACTATTACTTTTCTGTGCCTTTAGAAGAGCTGTTTTTTATGGGAGTTTTTGTTTTCATATAATTATTGTAAAGTTTAGAGTAAAAGCAACTACAACCAAAAAAAAAATATCCAAAGGGACAGCGTAGATATGATACCCCCTAGAACATTAGATTTGACTCCTTTCCTCATGGCACCATTATTGCTTATTATAATTTGCCAGTGGGTCTTTTATATAGAGAATCAACCTTGAAGTCAGGAAAACTATTGTTTAAGTATTATGAATGATATATGTCATCTCTGTGACCCTGAGCAAATTATTTAAATACTTCATCATATGTTAAATTCTGAAACTAGAAATTGTAGTCCAAGTTCCAGTTTCTATTAATTGATGGAACTTCTTAAACAAGAGTTCTTTGGGGGCAGCTAAGTGGTGCAGGGGGTAGAGCACTGGCCCTGGAGTCAGGAGTACCTGAGTTCAAATCTGACCCCAGACACTTAATAATGACCTAGCTGTGTGGCCTTGGGCAAGTCACTTAACCTCATTTGCCTTATAAAAAAAAGAGTTCTTTGCACAAATGAAAACATAGAACCATTAAATCATCATCATTAACACAACAGCAGCAGCAACAGAAACAATTACAATTACAACAAAACAACAACTACAACCCTTCAAGCTTGGTGCTAAACTTAATCTTTTCCTATGGAAGAAGAGCAATAATGATAGTATCAATCAAATGTTTGTGCCCTAAAGAACAGTTTAACTCACTTTAACTTAGTTCAAATGAGAAGGAAAGAAATAATTTTCTTACCTGCTGATGATATCTCTCTTGAATTTCTCTATGACTCATCCTTCTCATTCCACAATCAACTGACTTGAGAAATTTCTAGAAATGACTTTGCTAGGGTGGCTAGGTGGCGCAGTGGATACAGCAATGGACCTGGAGTTGGGAGGACTGAGTTCAAATCCCATCTCAGACATTTAATAATTACCTAGCTGTGTGGCCTGGGGCAAGTCACTTAACCCTTGCAAAAACCGAAAGAAAGAAAGAAAGAAAGAAAGAAAGAAAGAAAGAAAGAAAGAGAAGAAGGAAAGAAAGAAATGACTCTGCTAGTACTGATCTTATTTCCAAAGAAATCAGTGATTAGCAATGTGACTGAATTCAAAGATTTTTGGGAAGACCATTATCCCTCTCTACAACTTAAAAGTTCTTGCTAGTGACAATGAAGCTACTTGTTGAGATTTACACCTAATATTGTTCTCTGGGAAGCGAATGGTCTAATGTATTGATGTTATATTGAAATCGAAATGAAGCCACTAAAAATGAATATAAGGATTCTTATAGGTGTCCTTTTGATTCATAAAGTCTCACATGCTCATATATTTCTTTTTTATTGGTATGTTAACACATAGAAATTATATAGGAACTATATTTTTATCTGATTTGGGCCATACTCAAAAGTGATTTAGGTCACATTTAAATTTAATTTAATTTAATTTAATTTAATTTAAATTTAAAGTAATTAGACCTGCAATATATTTCTACTTCTATCACTATTGTACTTCTCAATCTTTGATAATTCATTCTGAAGTTCCTGATTGGCTTTATCTCTTCAGCTCTGCCTGAACTCCTTGTCTCCCATTTGTTTGGTCTTCAGCAGCAAAATGATCAATTATGACTCTACTGCTTCCTATCTGTGCTTTATAATTCTGAAATTCCATTAAAGGATGAAATCCAAGAAATACACATTAACAAAGGATGTGTTCACTTTTGTAATCCATTAGCATGCATTATAATGAGGGAAATTAACTGAAGAATTCATAATGATCTTGAAGATGGAAGCAGTAATAATCCATTGCATGGTAAACTGTCAAAATTGTGAATAAAATAAGAGAGTCTTTAACAGGCAGGGGTAAGAAGTGGATAAGTAGGTAAATAAGGAAGATCAAAAGGATACTAAAAGAGATGAGTCAGTGCTAAAGGCAAATCACCTATTTTTCAATGTAGTCCATTGTAAACACTATGCACAGGACTGCTAGGTGGTACAGTGGATGGAGCATGGAACCTGGAGTCAGGAAGTACTGAGTTCAAATGTGGCCTCAGACACATAACAATTACCTAGCTCAGTGACTTTGGACAAGTCACTTAACTCCATTGCCTTGCCAAAATAAAAAGCTATGCATGAAAATTTGAATGTAAGTTAAAAAGTAAAGTTAATTTGTTGGAAGTATTTTAATATATTTTCTGATAAAAAAAGCATGTTATTACCTCAAGAGGAAGAAGATTGTATCAGTGATTAAACTATCTATATATAGATAGATATATATATCTCTATACATAAAATGTCAGTGACTAAATTATACTTATTGGAAATTTGGACAACTATATTTAGATTATGTTCATGCCTATTATTGATTTGATTGGAATTTTTTTTTAAAGAATGCTGAATTATTTTTCTTATTGAAGTTTCAGGAATACCTGGACCAAATAATCAGTCTAATTAAATCTTTTATTTTTCATAAACTACTTTAGAGTTGTTAAGATATTGTCTATTATTTTGTTTCCCTGTTTTGAAAGGTTATTGAGGCAGTGATTTAATTACTAAAATAGATCAGAGAACTGAGAGGAGGTAATGACTACATATTCAGTATAAAGCCACATAGTGTTAAGTTCATCAGGAATCAACAAAGCCAAATTGTTCATTTTGGTTATCATCTTAATTAATGCAGATTACACCATGAAATCACTTGTATAGAACTTCTCAGTACTCATTTGAATAGCTGACATTGATTCCTAATGCCTCTGTCCATTTATTTACATGGCCTGATTTACTTTTAGTTTAGGTTCAGATTTATTTATTTTCATATTTTCTTTTAATTTGTACCCAAATTAAACTATGACTTCATGTAGGCAGAAATACATAAAAAATAGAATATGAAACTTAGAAAAAGATAATGTTTTGAATATTAACTCCAAAATTTCTAACCAGGTTTAGACCTTTTTTCTCTATTGATTATTTCTTATTCCTGATAGAGAGCACTCAAAGAACTTTATCTTAGCTCAAATCACTTGATGACTTTTAGTTTAAAGCAAAAAGAAACAATAATTTTTATAAAATCATTTCCATGAGTCTCATGATTTCTTTCATACTGTTCATTTTTTGGATATGTACAGAAACTGCTAAGGATTCTGGCTTCAATACAGGTACTTAGAGCACCATCTAGAGATGGAATAGTAAATTAAAATAAAAAAAAATAAAAGACCACCAAGCAGTCTAACGACAAGATGACTTTGCAATTTACAATTAGTGTACAAATTATATTTTCAAATGATAGGCTGAAGAAAGTCACACATTCCTAATTGAAAGCAAATACTTGTTTAATGTTGATTCCCGGCATGACTTTTCCAAAAATACATTGATTGAGCAGCTTCTGACTATAATTTGCATTCCATGGCAAATAATTAAGATAATGAATAGATTACTGTGTATTTAATGATATTCGTAAAAGCCTCTCATCTTGAGTAGATATATTAAAAATCCCCTAAATAACATGCTACGTAAACATGGAAATACAGAGCAATCAAGATTTGTAAGAAGGAGCCTATTTCTTAAATATATGCTAGTTCATTCATTTTCCTGGAGGTCTGTGCTTTCATGCTGACCATAGGCAAAAGTATTCCAAAATCCTAAATGAAATAAAAGAATCATTGCTATCTTGCAATTGTTTTAAAACTTAGAAGCTGTATTTATCCAAAATAAAGTTATCCAATAACTACTGTCCAAGGTATGCATTATAAGCTTTATAATTTGATTACTTTTTTAGAAAGGAGATGCCTACTTAGATCATGACTAATTAGTGATACAGTTCTTGTTACTCTCTATATTAACATATTGGTTTCCATGAGAGTGGGAAGGGAAATATTGGCTTCTTTCCCCAATGAGTTATTTGTAAAGATGAGCAATTTTCTGTTTAAATTAACTAAATAGAATGCAATATAATGTCAAAACTAAGTAATAGAAATATTATTTCATACTTTGTCTATACACATAGCCTTTTCTGTTTAGTAGAAGAGGTCAGAGTCTATATTCTCATATAATCTGGTAGTCATAAATACTTGCCTCCTATTGTGAGAACTCAAAGAAGTAGTTGTAGGAAGGAAGGAAAATCAATTTATTAAGCATTTATTATGTTTGGGGCTCTGCATTGAGAACTTTAAAAATAAGATCTGATTTGAACCTTACAACAACTCTGGGAGTTATACATTTTACAATTGAGGAAATAGAAATAGACAGAAATTAAATGACTTGTCCAGGATCATATAAGTAGTAAATCTCTGCAGTCACATTTGAATTCAGGTCTTCCTAATTCCACTACTTTTCTCTCCCCCTTTTGTTATTTCCAGAGTCTCATCATTTCATTTTACAAAATGAAAGGTTAAAAAGTTGTAAAAATTCACACACCTGTTTAGTGGAAGAGCCAAGGCCCATAATTTTTTGTTTCTTTTCATTATCATAAGTGACTACTGAATTTAATTTGAAAACTTCAACCAAAACGGAAACATGCACTAGAGGCAGTTAAGAGAAGAGTTAGGATGAGGAATTTCTATTACATAACGAAGAAAGAAATTTATACAATCAGAGGTAAAGTTATGTTATTAAATTTCCAGGTTTTTACTATTATGAAATGTTTCATCTTTGTTTTCAAAATGTGATTAATGCCTAATTCCATTAGAAGCCCAAGAAGATCTCCTTTATATCCATATTCTTTGTTCCTCTTAGTTACATTAAACCCCCTTCCAACCAAGGAAAAGAATATTTGTTTTCTTTATTCTTTTAATTTTTTGTTTTTATAATAAATGTTATGAACTCATTCAAAATGTTTCACCTCTATTTCCAATTTTAGTGAATTCTGTTTAATATGAACTGATCAATATCTGTCATGGGACTATTCAAGCATACTGTTTTTTCTGTAATTTATTAATATTTATAAATGTTATTTTTTAAAATAAATAGTTCATATATTTACTGGAATTAATTTTTTCCTTGTAAAAAAATATTTAGTTTCATGATCTCATCTGATAACGAGCGTAACATTTTATCAGAGTAATTACTGGTTGGAAATATGTGTATTTCACTTTCTAGTCTCTACATTTCAGCAACCCTTGAGTTGTTATTGTGGTAGTGTTGGTGATGGTGGTTAAGAAAGAGGAGGAGGAGGAGGAGGAACAAGAATAGTTTAGTTCTCTCTCAGTTCTCATGCTGGAGAATAAGTTTGTCTGTATTGATACTTTTGTGTAATAAAAATAGTTTCAGTAGGATGCAAGTGTTTCCTCTCCTAATAATGCTTAGTTTCTCCCCCCCCCCAAAAAAGGGAATAAAGAGTTCTCTGTAAAATTATTTATCATGTGAAGAAAATCATGTACATGACTAATATTTATTTTATCCACCACAGAAAAACTATTAAAACATAAATGACTCATAAATGCACAATAACAAGTACTTAAAATAGGAGAAAGAAGTCCATCACATATTATTTCCCCCTTGAGAAGTTTATTTTTAAAATATTAAGATGGGAAACATTCTATGGGACTGTTCAATAAGCATATAACTTTGAGTTTGGCTCTACATCGTCTAAAGAATTAACTTAAGTCCATCATTTCTTACTACCTAACAAATGTCTCATTATTTAGTTGGAGGTCATCTCCTTCAAGGAGTATTTTAGATGCAAAATTTACATTATACTGGGCAACCAGTAACTAGACCCAGGATTTCTTGATATATTGAATTCATGAGAATATCAACAAGTTTAGAAATATTTATTTCTGAATTGCTATTTGATCAACAGTGCATGTTAAAAGATACATAGAAAGCCTTGAGGAATAGTTTCAGATTTATTTAAGCCAACACATACTTGTTCCTCTTGTGGCAAATTGTCATTACTAACTGATAGAGGGGAAGAAAAAAATCTCCTCCCTTTCCAGTATGAGAAATTCAAAGAAAATTTGTCAGAATAAAAACCAATACATTCAAAAGAGAAATAGTTTGAGTTTCAAAAGTTATTTATTTTTTGGCTCTTTTGGTTAACATTCAGTGAATCGGATCTTCTTGTTCAATCTTGTTCGAATTTGACCCAGACCCCGATGTGTGTAGAAGAACTGTCCATAAGTCTCTTACTGTGGCATTTCCTTTAACAGTGGATCCAACTGACTGGAAAGAACCAGTACAACATGCTCAGCTACAATAGATGCATACTAATTTATCAGTACAAAAGATGATTCTCATTTTTCACACTACAGTTGTTTGTGCACTAATTGCCACTAACAATGGAAATAGTATGTTGAAATAGGTTAAGAAAACTAGGAATAAATTACTAGGAAGTTAGTTTTTTTCTCAGTGTGATAAATGTAGATTATATTCAGCATTTCTAGTATTTATTAGAGTAATAATTTTAAGCAATAGAAAGATATTTATGTTTTGCTCATATTCATTTGAAAATTAAGTACTATATTATTATCAGTTATCTTAGCACTAATACTATGTTATTTTCTACAATGTTTTGTTTCAATATATTTGAATAGTTATAAATTTGGAATAACCTTATATAACAAGTCCTTGAGATTATGTGGGAAAATATCTCAACTGAAAAAGAAATCCAAGTTGTAATGTTAAGATTAATTTTATTGCTAATATTGAACAATCCAATAATAAAAGTTCCATTTCATGTCATTTAAGATTAAGGCGTTAATGACTTTTGTCTAACATAGCAAATATGAGATAGATTAGAAGTCATGGATAAAAATCAATTGACTTCAAAAGAATAAAAAATACCAACCAGCATGTGGTGTAGTTCAAATAGGACTGATTTACATGACTTACTGCATTTTAAGCTTATATTTAAGCATATGCCATTGCTCACTTTGATCACCAAAGACTTTTTTAATTATAAAATCCACTCCTCATCTTTTTTCTCTTCTCTTCAGGTTTTGAAGTCACTGTTAGTATCATCTCCCCTTGGTGAATTATTTTCCTCTGTGCATTATTTCAGTATTCAGTCCTTATTTTCCTATGTGTCTAATTCTCATTATATTGACCTAGTTCAATTCCTCCAACATTTCAGAAGTTTTTGCTTGAAATATTTATTTGAATTCCACCTCACACCAAAATTCAATGTGTCCAAACTTGAGATCATATCAGTTTTTCACTGAAACCTGTCTTTTCTTTTAACAAGAACATGTCTACTAATAATATCATCTTCAGTAGTTTGCCATCTTTATCTCTTTCTTCCACCTCACTCAATAGATGCAATCATTTACAAAGCTCTACACATTTGATACCCATAATATATCTTTCATCATTCCTCTCTTCTTCATCAAGAGCAAGGGGTAAAGGAATAAGCATTTAATAAGTATCCCTTAGTGGCAAGACCCTGTCATAAAAACTTTATAAATGTCATCACATTTGATCATCAGAATATCATCATATTTTTCCTGGACTCTTGTTTTCATTTCCTAACTGGTCATTCTTCTCAAGTTCTTTCCTAATTCCATCCTTTCTTTTGAGTCTAAATGCCTTACCCCTTCTTGAGAAACTTCAGTGCTTCCCAAATGTGTGTATCAATAATCTCTGAAAAAGGTTCCCTAGTTCTTCCAGGGTGCTATGACACAATACTAAGAGTAATGTGATCAAGCAACTAAATCATGGAAAGATACATATCACATGATCTTGAAGCTTGCCCCTAACCATATCTAGTCATTATTGGCTAATACTCCACAATCCATTCCCCACAAAATAATGTTCAATATCTCAATACCACTTCTTCTACCCTAGGTATAGGTCCATTAAGAAAATTGAATTTTATTTTCTGAGCATACAAACTAGTTTGTCTTTTGTGTCAATTCTTATATAGTCTTAAATCACTGAATGGATATTGTTTCAGACAGTCTAAGACTGGAAAAGACCTTAGCTTAAAAAAGCCAAGATCTCCCACTGCATCTGGGGCTATCTCCAGTATTTCCATTGGACTCAGATAACTCCATAGGGAAACTGATGATTGTCTCATTTAAATCAAATTCAAAGACAAAATCAAAGTCAAAATCAAAATCAAAGTCAAGACATCACCTTCCTAAAGTCATTGGTTTTCTTTGGGAAGGAAAGACAAAAATAATAACCCTCTTAAGATTTTTAAACAAATGATATTGGGAAAATTCATGTTCACTTAGTGAACCTTTCACCATTCTTCCATGCCTATCAGATCACTTCATGTTTTCAGCAGCATTTTCTCACCATAGAAGTTAGACTGTGTTCCAGAACAGTGGCCAGTAACCCATTTTTTTTCAGTTTTTTTGTATTTTATAAAAAATAGAACAGAATCTAAAAAACATGTAAATAGACATGGGTGAGGATATGGATCACATATATTATATATTATCTCTCCTCCAAAACCAAATTCCTTTGTTTATACACCCCGAAACACACACACACACACACACACACACACACACACACACACACACACACACAATGTAGTATGCACACTGAGGACATAAAATTTCAATTTTTTTTTTTTTAGATTTTTCAAGGCAATGGGGTTAAGTGGCTTGCCCAAGGCCACACAGCTAGGTAATTATTAAGTGTCTGATGTCGGATTTGAACCCAGGTCCTCCTGTCTCCAGGGCCAATATTCTATCCACTGCGCCACCTAGCCGCCCCAAATTTCAATTTTTTAAAGTAAAATTATTGGGAATTTTTTTTTTATACCAAGATTCAAACTGTCTTTCTAAAACTTCACTTCATTGCTCCGGGTTCTACCCTCATGTGACAGGAAATTCAGCTCTAATACATTTACCCCTTGACTTCTCTTAATATATTTAAATAATATAGGGCAGTTAGGTGGTGCAGTGAATAGAACACTGGCCCTGGAGACAGGAGGACCTGAGTTCAAATCCAAACTCAGACATTTAATAATTGCCTAACTGTGTGCCTTTGCACAAGTCACCTAACTCCATTGCCTTGCAACCCCCCAAAAACATTATTTGAAGACAGAGATCATGTATTGCTGAAATATTCTTTTTCTATAAGTTAAACATATCCAATTTATTTATTCTCAGTTAAAAAGTATTATTTTCTCTCTTGCTTACCTTTGCCTCCCCAACTAGAGGGAAAAAAAAGAAAAAATTCTTGGAACAAATATGCAGAATAAAACAAAGCAAAACCTCAGTCATATGTCAGTAAGAAATGAGACAATGAATTTCTTGTAGAGCAGGTCATCATGGATTTATTGTGGTTAGGAGTCTTAAGAAGCTTATAGAATTAAGATTTTCCAAGAAAATAAGTTCTTTTCCAATGAACGTGTTCAGCAATTGGACCTTGCCTATCTCAATATATATTATTAATCATCTATTCAGCATGTGATTATTGTAGAAACCATAAGAACAAATAAGGTAAATTCACTGGTCCAAAAGTTGAAGTTAAAAGCTATTTTAAATATAAATTTCTTCTGTTTCAACATAAATACATCTCTATTTAGATCAAAGATCCCTATCTCTCACCTCCCTGTAAATCCTATAAAATAGTCTCATCTTACACAATTCTCCTCTTCTCTAGGGTAAACATTCTCCAATTCCTTCAGTTATTCTCTGCAGGGTATCAAGGCCAGTTCCTATATTGTTGTAGCTTCTCTGGATGATTTAATTTGTCAAAATTCCTTTTAAAATGTGGGGCTATTGGGGCGGTTAGGTGGCGCAGTGGATAGAACACCGGCCCTGGAGTCAGGAGTGCCTGAATTCAAATCCGGCCTCAGACACTTAGTAATTACCTAGCTGTGTGGCCTTGGACAAGCCACTTAAAGCCATTGTCTTGCAAAAAAAAAATAATAAAAAAAAATAAAATAAAGTAAAATAAAATGTGGTGCTATTAGTAAATTTTACTGAACCAAGACTCCTGGATTGCCAGTGGCATTTTTAATTATTTATTTATTTTTAGGGTTTTTTTTTTTTTTTTGGCAAGGCAATGGAGTTAAATGGATTACCCAAGGCCACACAGCTAGGTAATTATTAAGTGTCTGAGACCAGATTTGAACTCAGGTACTCCTGACTCCAGGGTTGGTGCTCTATCCACTGCGCCACCTAGCTGCTTCTTGCAGTGGCATTTTTTACGTAGTAAAAATAAGATCATATGAAAACAAAGAATACAATCTTAATATGAAAGATCTGGTCATACCAATGGTGTATTGAGTAAGTTCAGGTAAAAGATGTACCTCCTAGGGGCCTTTCTCATTTTGGAAGGTAATAAAATAAATTGCCACATGAGAATGAATTAGAACATTGGAAAGACTAAATTATTAGTTACTGTTCACCCAAGGGAGGAGAGTTGTTTGATCTACTATTAATTTTAAATATTTTTTCCTTTGGCAAGACTACAAACCAATGTCTACTCTATAGTTTGGCAGGATGGTATAGGAATATGTAGGATGCTCAAAATCAAGGAAGGGGAAATAACTTTGCTATTTTTGTGCCTGTCTCTGTGTGTTTGGGGGTATGTTTGTGTTTTTCAGGAAGAAGGTAAATAAAACTTCAAACATTGACCTTTTTTTAAATGAGAGAAAACTGATTTGAAAGTAATAGAATAAGAGAAAGATGATAGCATAATACTGAGGATCAGAATACATTTATGTTTGAATGAAAGATTGTTTTACTTTGACTAAAATAGAATTTTACTTTACTACCTCTTTTTCCTTTAAAATAATTATAAAAGATGATCAAGTTAAATGTTTATTAGTAGATAATAAACTAATAAATGTTTGTCATGTTTCTTTTATTCCTCCATCTAATTACCAGACATTAAAGATATACCTTGAGCAGCCTTCAGGTTAGAATGAACATAAAATATCTAATTTTTGAATGGTGGAAACATGTTCAAGACTTATAAATGACCATGGAAACTCACAGATCTTTCAGCATAGTATCTAATGTTTTTTTTCCTAAGTAAACTATCATTAAGAATTTTTAGCTTTGACTTCTGGTCAAAATGGCAGAAGGAAGCACTGTCCTAAGCTCTCCTGGTTTTCTCTCAAAACCAAGATGATTCAAGCCTCTTAACAGATTTTGGATCTACAAAACCCAGAGAAGAACTGTGGCAAACATCTACCTACCAAGAAAGTCTATCCCAGGGCAGCATGGATGGCTAGGAGCAGAGAGCAAAAAGCCAGCATAGGGGCAGCTTGGTAAAGCTTAGGAACTAACCTGGGAAATGATGAGAAAGCTTTGGCTATGAGTCATGGTCAGAAGAGTTTCAGAAAGGCTCATGGGAGAGTATCAGCTTAGCAGTCAAGAAAGCTCCAGACATTGATTGGGTCAGCTCAGCTAGAAAGAAAGAGCAGAGGACTAGCCCCATATTATCAGCAGAGTCCCATTATTTCCAGTTGAATTCCCCTCTCCCCCATTCCAGTGGGATAAAATTACTCTGTCCAGAACAAATATAGTAACAGCCCCTCCTCAAGACCCCAAACTCAAGTGTGTCAGCAGATCTCCCCTAGTCCTGAGTGAGGATTAAGGAGATTGATTTTATAGCCTGAGGGCCCAGCCCATTTGTTTGAAGATAAACTGGATCCTTCTTTGCTCCCCTCTCCCCCCACCTAGGCCTAGGGAGTGAGCCACAAATCAAGGTCACAGATACCCCAGAGAAAGAATATAGCATCCACTACTGGTTGACCCACTTGGATTTACTAAGCCCAGTGAGCAAAGCTTCTCGGGATTTCAACACCACCGGTTTGTGAACCAGCTCTTCCCCCCAACACAAGATCCTAGGAAAATGAAGAAAATCCAGAGAAAGGGGGTTCATTGCAAGTTACCTAGAAGCCAAAGATCCTAACTCAGAGAGACCAGGAACTTCTGAGGAGAATATGAATTGGTCTCCAGCCCAGAAAAACTGCTTAGAAGAGGTCAGGAAGGAGTTTAAAAATCAACTGGAAAATTGGAAAAAGAAATGCAAGAGAAAATTAACAAGAGGAAAATTACTGTCTTGCAACAAGAAAACAAAAATACAATAAAATACGAAAAGATAATTAATTCTCTCAAAACCATAACTGGGCAAGGGGAAAACTCCAAAAATTGAATTGATAAGTGAAAAAGGAGTTGCAAAATGTAAATGAAGAAAATTCTTCTCTAAAAATGTTTGGAATCTGTGGAAACGAATGATTCCATGAGACAACAAGAATCTGTTAAACACAACCAAAAAAAATATAAAATAAAAATATAAAATGAAAAAAATATAAAATGAAAAATAACTCATTGACAAAACAACTGCCCTAGAAAATACATCCAGGAGAGACAACTTAAGGATCATTAGACATCCTGGAAACATTGAGGATGAAAAAAATCTTGGGTTCGATATTTCAGGATATAGTGAAGTAGAATTTCCCAGATATCATGGAACCAGAGGGTAAAATAGTTACTGATTGCCTCCTGATTGAGATTGATCAGGATCCCCTCCTGGAAGGTATCTCAAAAATGAAACCATCAAGGAATATTGTAGTCAAATTGCAGAGCTGTCATATATAAGAGAAAACCCTAAGAAGCAGACAGAAAGAAACAATTTAAATGCCAAGAGGCTCAGAGTAAGTAATACACAGGCCTTGCTGAAACAACATTAAGAAATCAAAGGGCCTGAAATACAATATTCTGAAGAGCAAGGGAGCCTGGAATGCAGGCAAGAATTCACTTTCTGACAAAACTGAGCCTTCTTTTCCTGGGGAAATGAAATAGGAGACTTCCAGCCTTACTGATGAAAAGAGCAGAGCTAAATAGAAAATTTGAAATTTAAACAGGAGAATCAAGAGATACATGAAAAGGTTAAAAAAAGAAAAAGAAAAAAAAACCCTGTCATCCAATAAGATGAAAATGGCTATATCCTCATCTGGGAGAAAGGGTCTCATAAATCTTGAGAATTGTAACTCTATTAGAGAGAATATACTTAGCCAGAAATAATGGACACTCATGACTTGTCGGTGACTCTGATGAAATGATTTAAAAACAAGAGCTACTTAAAAAGGGGGCAGTAGAGAGGCAGGAGGATGGATGAGAATGAATGGGGTAAATGAAATTACATGAAGAGGTTCAAGGACCTAGTGCAATAGAGGGGAAGAACAGAAAAGGTGAGAACAACCTCTTTGTCACTCTCATCAGATTTGACTAAAGAAGGATTAACATAGACACGCTTAGTTAAATTTAGAAACTTATCTTTCAGTTATTAAAAGGGGAATTGAGGAAAAGAGGAAGTGACAGAAGAAAGAGAAGAAAGAAGGGACAAAGGGAAAGGAGAAAGAAATGAGGGCTTGTATATAAAGGGGACAAACAAACTGAAGTAGGTGGTATTCAGGAGCAAAATACTGGGGAATATAGATAAGGTGAAAAAAAGGGGGAAACTACAGAGGAAGATAGCATGGAGGGCAATAAAAAGTTAGTAATTATAACTTTGAATCTGAATGGGATGAACTCTCACATAAAACATAAGCAAATGGTGGAGTGAATTATAAACCAAAATCCTACAATATTCTGTTTACAAGAAACTCATTTGAAGTAAAGAGATACATATGGAATGAAGGTAAAAGGTTGGAGAAAAATATATTATGGTTCAGCTGAAGTGAAAAAGGTACAGGTAGCAATTGTTATCTCAAACAAAGCAGCTGCAAAAACATATCTCTTTAAAGAGATAAGGAAGAAAAATATATTCTCCAAAAAAGTACCATAGGCAATGAAGCAATTTCAATAATAAATATTTATGCACCAAATGGTGTAGCATCCTAATTTTTAGAGGAGACTGAATGAGTTACAGGAAGTTATATATATTGCAAAACTACTGATGGGAGATCTCATCCTCCCTCTCTCAGAATTAGATATATCTAACCATAAAATAAACAAGAAGGAAGTTAAGGAGGTAAATAGAATGTTAGAAAACCTAGATATGATAAGACCTTTGGAATGAAGATAGTAATTGGCACCTACATATGACATGATGGTATACCTAGAGAACCCTTAAAAATCATCTGAAAAAACTACTAGGAACCATTAGAAACTTTAGCAAAATTGCAGGATATAAAATAAATCCACATAAATCCTTATATTACTAGCAAGATACAGCAGGAAGAGCTAGGAAAAGAAATCCCATTTAAAAAACTTCAGACAATATAAAGTATTTGGGAGACTACCTGCCTAGGCAGACTCTGTCAAAACTGTAAAACACTTCTCACAAATGAAATCATATTTAAATAACTGGGCAAATATCAATTGCTCATGGATAGGTTGAGCTAATATAATAAAAATGACAATTCTTCCTAAATTGTTTATTTAGTACCTTACCAATCAATTGTCCAAAAAAATTACTTTAATGAGCTAGAAAAAATTGTAACTAAATTCATATGGAGAAATCAAAACTCAAGACCATCAAGGGATTTAATGGGGAAAAAAACCTACAGAAGAATGTGGCTTAGCCTTACCAGGTTCAAAATTATATTATGAAGCATCAAAAACTGTCTGGTATTGGCTAAGAAATAGAGTGGTGGATCAGTAGAATAGACTGGGTGTAAAAGTGAGAGCTGGAAATGCTGTTTGATAAATCCAGAGTTCATCTTCTGGGATAAGAACTCTCTCTTTGATAAAAACTGCTGGGAAAAATGGAAGATAGTATGGCAGAAACTTCCATACCCTATACCAAGATAAGATCAAGATAGGTACAGGATTTAGACAAAAAAGGAAAACAATATAAGCAAAGTTGGAGAACAAGGAATAGTTCACCTGTTAGAGCTATGGAAAGGGAAGCAGTTTATGACCAAGAAAGAGATGGTGAACAACATTAAAAACAAACTGGATAATTTTCATTACAATAAATTAAAAAAGCTTTTGCACACCCACTCCCCTCCACTGTAACAAAGATCAAAAGAAATGTAAGAAATTGGGAAACAATTTTTACATCTGGTGTTTCCGACTAACTACTCATTTCTAAAATATATAGAGAAATGAGTTAAATTTATATAAAAAAGCCATTTGCCAATAGACAAATGGTCAAAGGATATGTAAAGGCACTTTTCAGATGAGGAAATCAATATTATCCATAGTCATATGAAAAAATCACTCTAAATCATTATTGATTAGAGAAATTCAAATTAAAGTATCTCTGAGGTACCTCCTCATAACTCTTAGATTGGTCGATATGACCTGAAAGGACGATGATCAATATTGGATGAGATGTGGAAAATCTGGGACATTAATGCTTTGTTGGTGGAGCTGTGAACAATCCAACCTTTCTGTAGAGCAATTTGCAATTTTGCACAAAGGACAATAAAAAATTGCATTTATTTTGATCCAACAATGCCAATACTGGGTCTATACCCTGAAGAGATAATGAAAATTAATAAAAACATCACTTGTGTAAAAATATTCATAGCAACTCTCTTTATGGTGGCAATGAATTAGAAGTTGAGGGGATGTCCAGCAATTGGGGCATGGCTAAACAAATTGTATATGTATGTTATGTAACAGTATTGTTCCATTAGAAACCAGAAAGGATGGGATTTCAGAGAAGTCTGGAAAGACTTGCTTGAATTGATGCTGAGTGAGATGAGCAGAAGCAGAAGAACATTATACATCCTAACAACAAAATGGGGGTGATAATCAACTTTAATGAACCTGGTCATTCCATGAGTGCAATTATCAGGCCCAATTTTAGGGCATCTGTGATGGAGAATATCATCTGTAGACAGAGAAAGAACTGTGAAGTTTAAAGAAAGACCAAAGATTATTACTTTTAATTTTTTTTAAAAAGTATTGTCATATAATACATAATTTTGCTATCTCTAATATTTTTATTTTTTTCCTCAAGGATATTTTTTTTCTCTCAACACATTCGATTTTAATCAACGCATAGCCTGGAAACAATGTAAAGATTATCAGATTGCCTTCCTTGGGGAGAGGTGGGAGGGATGGGAGGGTAGGAGAAAATTGTAAAATTCAAAAACCTTATAGAGATGATAGGCAGAAACTGCTGTTGTATATATTAGAAAACAAAATATTTAATTAATAAAAAAGATATTTGAACCTTGATACTATATGCTACAAGTCAATGAAAACCTTTGATAATATGTCCATTCTATGTAATATATTTGTATAGTTAACTGGAACCCTGAAAAGCAAGCAGGAATAATATGAATTTAAAGGGAAAAAAGTAGAAAATTAAATAGGGCATATCTCCGACACCAACTGTGTCTTTTCTTTCCCAGCTATGAAGATTGAGTACAAGAAACAAATATTAGTGTGTCTAATTATAAGGTGTAAAAAAGTACCCTCTATAATAATCTGTCTTATGATTTTCAAAGATCAAATAAGACAAAGGAGATAAATAAAAGTTACTCTTTGACCTCCCTGTGGATGAGAGAAGTGTTGTGTATGGAAGATATCAGTATGCAACTACAGCAGGCCTCATTAGTTTGCCATCTGCCATACTGGATAGATGCTAAAATGTTGTTATTGTAAGGTTCATTGAGCAGTGAAATTATAAGATTTTTAAAGGATTTTTTAAGTAAAAGTCCCTGAAAGAAATCCAAAATCTAATGGTGACAAAGGCCCAAGTAAATTTAACAGGACATTTTAAGAATAATTTTAAGTCAATACATAATTATTTTAAAATTATCAGTTAATCATAAGTACTTTTTATTTGAATTCCTAACATTTTCAACAGAATGCCATTTCCTATATGTCAATGTTTAAATAATATGGAGAATATTTTGCTTTTATCAATTTATTTTGGTAGTAGAGGGTCATTTTTTTTGCATGGTAAATTATTGGAGCTGTCAAAAAAGTTGTGGTGCTGTTTCATTAAAGAAACTTTTCTAGGTAATTTCTCTTTATCAACAGACCTAGGAAACTGAACATGAGTCAAGGAAAATAGAAGAATGCAGAGAATCTGATAGGACAGTTGCATGTAGCAATAAAAATAGTTATTGATGGATAAAATATGTGGGAAAGTGATCATTCATTAAATAGCACATGACTATTTTAAAAACTATAACTGAAGAAATAATGAACAAATCTGATAAGCAGAGAGACAAAAAGAGAGAATCATTGAATTAGAATCTGTGTTAGAAAACAAAACAATAAAGTGTGAATATCTTTGAAAATATCTTTCCAAATATAAATCAAATATTTGTTTAAGCACTTCGAATTATAGTAATGCTGCATTCTACATGGAAGCACAAAACATTTTACAGAATGAATCTCTTGGCCATGGGATCATAATTATGTCATATATACATTTGGAACTAGTAGGGATTTTAGAAGTCATGTGTCCTAACTTTCATTTTACAGTTAAGAATCTGAGAACCAGAGAAATGAAATTATTTTTACAAGGTCACACAGGTAAGGGGGAATAGATCCAGGATTTGAACTTATAATACCTGCCTCTACATAAATTATTTTATAGTATGTCTTCAAGTTCTTTCTTCTATTAAAAAGTCAACTTCTTATTAGTTCAACCCCATCTGTATTATTACTATTTGAAGTCACACCAAAAAACAAAAACAAAAACAAAAACATCTATTCCTCCTTCCAGAAGGAGGGCAGTTGGTGACACAGTAGATAGAGTACTAAGTCCGGAGGCAGGAAAAATTCATCTTCATGAGTTCAAATACAATCTTAGATACTTACTGGCTACATGACCCTAGGGAAATTGCTTAATCCTGTTTGCCTCAGCTTCCTTATTTATAAAATGAGCTAGAGAAGGAAATAGCAAACTATTTCAGTATGTCTTTCCAAGATTCCTAAAAGGTTTACAAAAAAACTTAGCCATCACTGAAAAAGGACAGAACAAACACCTTCCAGAAAACACCCTTCAAATATTTGAAGGTATGTATATGTAATTTTCTGCTATTTATTCTTTTCTTTTTCAAATGATTTATCATAGGCTCTGTCATCTGTGTTCCATTTAATCATTTCACATATCCTCACTGTCCTTACAAATGTTCTATAAAATGTGGTTTAGTTTTGCTAAAGCTGTTGTATAGTTAACAACAAGAATGTATGAAGTTGCAAACTCTTTGTCAAGCACTGTGCTAAGTTCTAGGACCTGAAAATAGTCAGTTTTCCCTGAGTAAGATAGCCTAGAGTCACCTATTTTTTTTTTCAATTTAAGAGTTATGAAACATCTGCTGTGAGTGAAAGGTTGTGTAAGATATGGAGATGCTCAGAAGTTACCTGTGAAAAGAAATCATTAGAACTTGGGATATCAAAAGAAGGAAATGATTCAGGAAAAGATAAACAAAGACTAACACTTTATGAGTAAACTCATTATAAATAGGAATTGCCTCATTCTTTGAACTTTTATCCCCAGTACTTCTAGGAGTCAGGCAAATAGAATCACACAATAGTGATTGATAGAGTAAAACATTTTCTTGTGTGCTGGGTGAGATAATTCTGAAAGTTATTTTGTGAGTTGTGAGATGTTCTGGAAAAAAATTTTAAGAACAACATTGGTTTGGATTTTTATATTCCAAATGTTCTGCTGATTTCAATTCACTCTTATAAGCAAATATGCAGGATGTTTGACTGAAGATGAAATTTCCTGGCTTTTTTCTTTCATTTTGTGATCCTATGTATGTAATTTAGAAGATTTCACATTATTATTACCATTTATTAAAACAAAGCTATCAATATAATGAAGCAAAAATATGCTTAATGAATAAAATGCACAAAAATAGAGTTATTTATTTGATTCATTCAATTAAAAAGCTAGTACATTTTGCATGCTATCAATAAAGCAAGACAACAAAACAGATTGATAACTCAGGAAAGAAGAAAGCCTTTTGCTTTCATAAAAAGAAAAAAATCTTTATTTATAATATTCTCATTTACCAAGAATAACTTTTTATGAGAAAAAGTATATTCTAATATGGAAAATTTCTGATGACATCAAGTGAATTCAAATCTCTAGAAGTTTTCTCAATTTTTCTGTCAAAGTCTATGTAAATAACACTGAATTCCTTGTTCCTGGTGAAAGTGTTCTTTGGCCTTTTTTGTAGTTAAAAAAAACAAATCATACATCAGATACTATAAGTAATCTAGAGAGTATAAAAAAGTCTGTAAAGTAGATTGTAATGCTATTCAGTATATCTTATCTGATGAATCAATTTATGCCTTATTTAAATATATTTATGAACTTTAAGTGTATCCTGTTTATAGTAGATTAGATAGTTTGTCAAATGTGATTTAATATTGGTTATTTCTATAAAAAGTTAAGAACTGTATAATAGGTTAATTATTTGAACTAAACCTGTATTAATCAAATTTGGCCTACAGCATATTTCTATTAGTGTGACTTACAATAAATATGATTATTAGTCATATTCTATTTCCTGCAAAATATTAGAATATATTACTATTATAATATTATAACTTTAAACTTAGAATCATCAAGGCTTGTCAAGTGATACTAAAATTTTGGATCTTTTATAGAAAGCATGCACATCACTTCATTTATCTTTTTAGTGTTCCTGAATTTGATTAGTATTATAATATATAATATTAAATGAAAGATATGAGGGCACATATCATAATAGTAGCCAAAGAAAACAAACAAAAAAGGCAAAATTCAGTTAGTTAACATCTTCTTAACCTTAAGAAAAAGATGCTGGTTGGGGGGCAACCAAATTGTTCAATATTTAACAAGTTATGTTAGAATCATGTAGACTTAGTCTAAATTACACATTTCAATTTTCACTGAAAATGAACTCAGCTCTGTATGGAACAGCCCTTACCCTCAAGGTAGGCCCCAGGCAAAACTGTGAATTAGGCAAAGTTTGTCTTCAATGCCTGCCCACTTTCCTTTCCTTTCCCCTTCTTATTTCATAAACTAGCTGTAGTTAATTTTCTATCTCAGCAATTCCAATGTCTTTATAAAACATTTTCCTTAACTACATTTTATTCTTTTCTCCTCCAGGGAACTGTATTTCAGACACTGAAATTCTCAGGTAGTGTGTGAAATATTTTAAAATGAAAAACAAGATTGGTTTTAATTTTAAACAGAACATAGACAGAATTTTCTTCATTATAACTCTTCCAGACAGGCTTTACTGTAGCCTCTGTTCATGAGGCTAGTCTTTGTAATATTTAACCCTCACTATTTTTTGTACATCTAGAAAGAAAGAGAGAGAGAGAGAGAGAGAGAGACAGGAAAGAGAGAAAGAGAGAAAGAAAGAAAGAAGGAAAGGAAAGAAGAAAACTATATTACCCAGCAGTGGGGCAATTCTGACTACTCCAATTACTCAAAAGGACCATGACATCAGGAAGGTGATGCCATGTCACAATGATATGCAAGTGCAAGTGAATTGCATTTAAATGAAGGAAGACTATACAAAGCCATTGGACTCACTTTCTCCTCCAGAGTCATCTAGTTCCAGTGGCCAGATAAAAATCACTACAAATGCAGATGTCCCTTAATGCAGTGAGAGACCTTTGGTCTTTTATAGATATAAATATATAATCATACACACATGCACAGACACTCTCTCTCTCTCTCTCTCTCTCTCTCTCTCTCTCTCTCAGACAAAAGTTCCTGAAAGGGGGACTTTCATTTTTGTCTTATATCCCCAATGCCTAGCATGCTTCCCATAATCTAGTAGATACTTCTTAAATGTTTTTTTGATTCAATTAATGTTAAATGTGTAACATCCTAATTCAACAACAACCATTAATCAAACATCTATTGGTAAATACTTTGCATATGTACAAAGGGTACAAATATAAAACAATATCCAATCCTTTCCTTAACACATTTTAATTCTCTTGAGAAAGAATGTGGCAATGCTCGGGTATATCCTTGGTAGTTTGAAGAAGGAGGGAGCCTTTAACAACTAGAGATACACAAACAAAAAAAACAGCCATTAATTAAGTGCCCATTATATTCAAGATGCTCTTTTTGGTTTTGAGACTACACTTGTAAAAATGAAATAACACCTTCAAAGACCTTAAATTTCATTGAGAGGGGGAAGGTATACAATAAACTTATAGTTAAGTAAATAAAGGATACATATATGGATATGTGTATATTTATACATATTTACATATATATGCATACACATAAATGTACATATAACAATGATGAAGACACTAAAAACTTGAAGAATGAGCAAAAATCTTTTTAACAAGAAGACACTTCTGTTTAGCCTTGAAGGAACAAGGAATTCAAAGAAGCTGATATTAGAAATGAGAGCATTTTATGAAAGAATTATAATCTGTGTAAAGGCACAGGGTAGAAATGGGCAACAGCAGATACTGTAGTTAGTTGAAGTATAGAGAAGGTAAAAGAAAGGAGTGGAAAATAGTAATCATGTTGCAAAGATACTCTGGGGTCAAATTTTATGCCTTTAAATTATAAATAGTTGAATTTCCATTTGTATTTAAAGAATAATAAGAATACCTAAAGCTTCTTGAGGAGAGGAGTAACATTGAATTTTAGTAATATCAATCTTGCTGACTAGAAGGAAAAGATTTTTTACAAAGCATGTAATAGCAACATCTAAAAGGAGATGTCTTGAAGAGAGCTAAGTATTTTAAGGGCTAGAAATGAGTAGGGATTGAATTTCAGACCCTATATTAACTACTTTTAAAACATTTTTTATGCCAAAGTCATGATGTTTTATAAGACAAAGATAAATAAGACATAAACCCTGTTTGAAATCATTTACAATCTACTAGAGTAAGGGAGAAGACAGCTACAGAAATGCTTTAATACAAAACAGCTAAAGGTAATTATGGAGGAAAACTACTGCAAAAATCTAGGAGAGATCTGAAGAGATTAATATTTCTTTTCTGACTGAGAAAATCTGAGAAGCTTTGTGGGGGAATTGTGTTTATAGAATTGTAGACAGATCTGCCAATAAAAAGACCTTAAGGGATCAACCCATAACCAAGCTTGAATTTGAGCTTCTATCACCCAACAAATTGCCACACAGAGTTTACATTTATTTCTCCAGTGACTGAAAATTTTTCTAGTATCCAAAGCAGTCTATTCAGGTTTTTTTGCTAGTTCAATTTGCTTGCAATTAATTCTCAATATTGACCCAAATTCTGATATCTTGGACTTTTGTTCTCTTGATTTTGGTTTAGCTTTATGAAATGAATGCAAATGAATCTAATCCCTTTTCCATAAGAAAGCACATCAAATATTAAAAGATCCCAAATTGTTTCTGAATTCGCTTCAGACTAGTGCATTTTACTGCTTATAGGGAATCTAACTGGATCTTGTATCTTGATCACCTTTTCCCAATTCTACATAGACTATGAATTCTCCTTTGAGATGCATCCCTCAAAACTGAACACAACACTTCAGAATGATCAGGGCATGGCATTATAGTGTCATAACCAATGGTATATTGATGATTGTATAACAAACAATTCCCTGGGAAGGAGAGGATGTATATATGATACACTCCAGATTATTCTGCATTATTAACATTATCTCCACCAATGCATTAATTTTAGACAATCAATAAAATAACAAATGACCTGTTTTATAACATTTGAGGATTTTGGAAGTATAAATGTTCACATTGCTAGAGTCTGTTCCTTATTTTAAACAGTATTCTTCTGCAAAGAAATCCCAAGACAAATGTAAACTTTTTTAATACATCACTCTGATGAAAAAATTGATTTTGTGTTCCACAATCATCTTTGAACTTTCCTTACATTGAAACAAGCTACATTTTTGTCTCCCCCTGTACCTATGAGTTTATTTTTATGAATCCAAGAACTTGGAAGTCAAGTGATCAACTTCTTTTAAATGAACTGAGATCACAAATAGCAAAGGTTAAATGTGAGGTCACAAATAGCAATATTAAATTCAAAGAATGATGTTTTCTTTATACCCTAGTGACTCCAGAGATTACATCATTAAGAATGACAGTGATTGTTGCCAAAGATGGTGATGAAGGGTGAGGGCAATAACCCATTTTTTTGGATACTAAATAGAATATAAAGTTTTGTTTTTCCCCTTTTAACACTGAGAGCTGGCAGATGCTATGGGTAGTATTTTATAGATGGAAAATAGGAGGTTTAAAGAGAATAGGAGACTTTTCTAAAGTCATGGACATAATAACTAGTAGCACAAAGCAGGTTCAGGTCTCATAATTCTATTTCTTTTTTTTTAAGCCACAATGCATTTGTCAGGATCTGACTCTACTCAGAAAATAGAAATATTTATAGTTTTTATTTGTGTAGTTGTGTTTGGATGAAAATTATTGATTATCATAATGCTAAAATCATTATCATATAATTAAACCTGAAATTAGAATTGTGTAAGTCAATAATAATAGATAAATATAGACAAATCATTAAGCTTTTTTAATGGTCTCATAGGAAATATAATGATAGCGCTTTTTGTTATTTTTAAGCATTGGCATCAGATCAACATGCAACAAACTGTTCAAGTTAGTTTCAGTAATTTTTTATTTTCTTCAAAGATTTGAAATTTTTTCTTGAATGTTTCATCAAATTTGTCCTCAGTTCAAACTAATGACAGCTTTAGCTGGTTGTAGTTAGTCAAATATTAAAACTCATAGTGCTTTGCTAAGAAACTTTTTAAAAGATGGCAAACAAGGGAGAGTTTCAATTTTCTAAAATTATTGTTTTGCAATAGAAATAGTATGAATATATAGGGGACTAATTTATTTTTTAACTGAAATTTTATTTTATTTTTCCAATTACACGCAATGGTAGTTTTTCAACATTCATCTGTTTGCAAATTTATGAGTTCCACATTTTTCTACCATTTTCCCTTCCCTCCCCCCTTACCATGGTGGAGAACAGTGGGACTTATTTTCTAATGCAACTTTTTTTAACTTCCTCTAAGTTGCTGAAATTAAAACTGACTTTTAATTACATACATTAATGTTATTTGAAACAAGAAAAAGCAAATGATTCTCTTTAAAAATGTTCTATGTGAATGTAATTTGCAATTCAAAATATTAATTGGTCATTCAGATTCTTCCTTTCCTTTATAATAAAATAGTTTCAATTCTTTCTCAGAAGTACAGAATGTGCTAGGTATCAGCATTGTGTTTGTACATGACTGCTAGGCCTGCAAATAGAGACCTAGTTTTAATTAATATTTCTTATGCTTAATATATAGATTAGGGTAAATCAATTAATCTTTCTGAGCTTCAGTTTCCACATTCTTAATGTAGGGATTATAATGTCTGTAGTATCTATCTCAAAGAGTCATTCTAAGTCTAAAATGACATAATGTGCATACAATACTTTGCAAAATTCAATGTGCTGTCTAATTGTCAGCTGCAATTGGTCAGGCTGATATTATATGATTATTTTCTTCAGACATAACTTCAAATTTTTGTTATGAAAAAAGAAAAGAAGTTCCTTTCCTAACCTATGGAGCACAGGGGGAGTACACTTACTTAAACAAATCAAGAAAATATATTAGATGAGTATGATATTCCCATTGGGATTTATGTATTATCTAGAGCTTAACTGACATTTTGAAGTGTGGAGGACATTAGGCAACACTGAATTAGGCCAGATTTGTATTGCATTGTATTGCATTGTATTGTTTGTATTGTACTAAGCTATATTGTATTTTATTATAAATTTTGCACTCAATTCCTCTATCTTATTACCTAATCTGGGTTTACAGGAGCATATAATTGGGAAAACTGAATAAGAACCCCAGCACAAGAGTTCTTAGGGTCTCTTTAGAGTCCTCATTTGTCTCTCTAAGTAGACCTTTTCAATGATTCAGCACAATCTTTATCCCCAGAAGGTCTGGAACTGACATGTCTTCTTTCTAAAGACACTTCCTGGTATCTGGCTGTCCAACTCCTGTCAAAAATGTACCTTCATTTAATCCCTTCTACTGCTACCCTGGGCAGTTTGGTGTTACGGTGGATAAAGAGCAGGGCTTGAAGTGAAGACAACTCATCTTCAAGATTTCATATTTGGTCTTAGACACCTACCTTAGGTCCCTACTTGGCAAGTCACTTAATCTTGTTTACCTCTCTTGCTCAGTTTATTCAAATGAACTGAAGAAGAAAATAGCAAAGCATTCTAGTATCTTTGCAAGGAAAACCCCAAATGGACTCTCAAAGTGTTAGCTGTGACTGAGACAACTGAATAACCACAACCATTGATCTGTTCCAAACGACTTTCTTCTTTTTTGCCCCTGAAGAAATAATTATATTTCTACCTCTATTGTGTCCCAATTTTAGTTTTCTTTCTATTTATAAGGGGGCAAAGGAGACCAAAAAAGGTGAAAGGAGACGCAGTTTATATGTTTGTGTTTGTAACTGTTGTAAGTATTTTATGAGGAGACATAGAAAGAAAGAAATTGCACAATTTTCTACAGTATATGTTCCAAAGGATTCATTCCTTGTGCTTTGGGAAGTACTGGAAATATGTGTGTGTGTGTGTGTGTGTGTGTGTGTGTGTGTGTGTGTCTGTGTCTGTGTGTCTGTGTGTTTGTGTGTGTGTGTGTGTGTGTGCGCTACTTATATTGGCACCTATATTTAATTGAATAATAGATATGTAAACAATAATTATAAAGTATATGAATATATAAGAATTTAATACTAAGTGGTTTTGCAAATTCATTATTTCCCCAATGTATTGCCTCTAAAAGGGTATATATATATATATATATATATATATATATATATATATATATATACACATATATAAGGAAATATGCTACAGATTATTATTTACAATCCTCAGTCATTTTTGACTCCCTTCCTTATCAAACAGCCATTTGAAATTATTTACTACCACTGATTCAAATCCCATAAAGTCTCTTATATCCTTCCCCTTCACTATATCCATGTGTCACTTTATTTTACTTTAGTACTCATCACTCCTTCCAGGAATTTATTGTAATAGCTTTCTGGTTCACCTTTCTGTTTTCAGTCTTTTCTCTTTCCATTAATCTATTACTTATCTACCAGTTTTACCTTTAGAAAAACAATCCTGACTTCTTTTCCCTTTATTTAGGGTCTAGAAGTAGATCTTTTTTCATCATCTTTGAGAGAACAATGAAAATTCTTTAGCTTAGCATTTAAAACTTCCTGAGTCTGGCTCCAGACTACTCATCCAGAATTACTTTATCTCATTCCTCTTCATATATTGTGTGTTTCAGGTAGATTGAACTACTATCTGTCCCATGACTTCAACATAATTATTCATACTGCCACTCCCATCCCACATCTAAAATACTCTTCTTCCTCATTTCAATTATTTAGAATAATTATTTACATTCTGAATAAGTTCATGGGTGATCTCCTTCTTCTAGAAAACATTCATCTTTTCTTTTGTTAATTGGTAGTGGTCTCTTTTCCTTCAAATTACCTCCTAGAATGTAGTCTTCTTGAGTTCAGGAATGGCAGTTTCTATCTTTGAATCTCTAGTTCCTAAAACCTTGTATACAGTTGGAACAAAATTTTATTTTTAAGTTCATTGAATTAAATTGAATAGAAGATATCCTTTGGAGGAAGCAAGAATTAATTTTTCAAAGGTGAAGCCAGTCAAATAAGTGCTAAGGAAACAATCATTTATAACCACAGTGAAAAACTAATAGAGGACCCAAGAACAGTTAACAATACAAAGCAATGCTAAACTAAATACAATCTGGGAAACTGAAATAGTGAAATTAAAAACTACTGAGGCATAAAAGAGGAATTCTCCAGTATATCAGTCACAAAAGACTATACTAACACACATTTCCAATATGCTATGACCCAAAGAAAAGGTGAAGCAAACTAACTAGACTTTCCAAAGAGGCTATGACCTTTTATTTTTTCCTGAACAATACACAATATGCAAACTTTCAACAAAAATTCTGAATGAAATGTAATACTGCTGCAGCATTTTTAAATCATAAGACTTTCTCTTTTGTTTCATAAAAATGATTCCCATCCCTATGAAAAACTATCAGAAGAAATATTTGAAAAAATATTTTAATCATATATTATAAAATGAAGTAAGTATATTTGAGAGACACTCTTTTGCCTACATCAAATAGATGTTTTTAAAACAGAACTTTAGCTTTTGTGATTATTTACCTATGGCACAATCTTCCCTGTTTCTTTTTAGCCAGAAAGTTTTCTGAGTTTTGATAAAAACGGAGTTATTAAGAAAAGGAGTTGAATAGCTCTTTCCCAGAAAATTGAAGAACTAAGACACATGAGCAAATATGTTCACAAAAAACAGATTTTTTTTTGGTGAAAGATAGAGTCAAACATGGAATTTTCTAGATAGGGATATGAGTCAGCTGCTAATGTTCCCAAGGAGTCATTTTTTTTGTTTGTTTTTTGAGCAGCAGTAGAGGAAGAGAAAGTGCAAAAAGACCCCAAGGGTATTATGCTAAAAAGCCTTCAACAGTAAAACCAATACTTCTAATGGGTTGTCTGTGTGTATGTGTTTTTGTTTTGTTTTGTTTTATATAACCTTATCTTTTGAGGATACTTGACTTTTTTTCCTCTCTTTTTGGAACATGGGTTAAATTTAGGAAGCTTATCTTGAATATTTTCATGGAGGAATTAGATTACCTGAGATAATAAAACAGATTAATGCTTAATGTCTGTCTAAACAACTGAATATATAAATGACCTGAAATATTTCCAACTAGAGATAAATTTTAGTTAGTTTAATTAAAAAGATAACCTTACCCCTTAACACAACACAAATAAGACAAACACACAGAAAGCTTGGAACAAATAATATAGCTTCTTTGTAAAACCATGGAACATTCTATTGGCAAATAAGAGATATTCTTATTCTGTTGTATTCATGCATATTCATTCATCAGAAAAGTAGTTTATACTGAGTTCCTAATTAGAGGTTTAGCTTTACACTGTATTTCTTGGTGCAAATGAAAGATTCTTTGATATCTAATTGCTACCAAATCCATTGCACCTTTCATTAAAGTCAATAGCATTTTGAGTATTTTTCTTTTGAAAATGTCTACTTTTTATTTAGTTAGTTTGTTAAATGTTGTAGGGATTTCCTTTATTGTATTTCATTTTTTCTGAGTAAATTGATACAATAAATATGTAAAGTATTGAATTCTAGATATCCTTCCTAATAGAATATATGAAAAAATATGGAAATTAGAGAAACACATGACACCTTGTACTCAACATACTGTACTCAGCAACAGAACGGGCCAACATATGGAAATCTAAGTATAAAGCAGTGTGAGTATAATTTTGAAATTAAATAAACAAGTAGTTCTGGGCAAGTAAATGAACGTGAGAAGCCTGACTACAGCTGCCATTCTCTAAAGAAATCAGGCCTGAGGCCACAGATACCATCAGTTGAGACACCCCCAGTCAATTTGAAAAAGATAGAATCAGCCTATATCATTGAAAACATTTTGTTTAGCTGGTCAATCTGTGACAAATGGGAAGATTATTTGGTGATGGACCAAAGGGAATTTGCTTTTCTGGCCTGTTTATGGGTTTTGTCTGACTATATGGCAAGTGAAACAGAAAGAAGTCTCTTACCAGTAATACATGATCAAATGAATGTAAAACCATTTAGGTGTTTTTTATATCCCAGGCACTGTGTTATGCTCTACGGATATGGAGGGAGAGAGAGAGAGAGGAGAGAGAGAGAGAGAGAGAGAGAGAGAGAGAGAGAGATCCCTTGACTAAAGGATTATGTATTCTAATAGAATAAAGTAATATTATAAAGGAGTAATAACTAGGGTAGTTCCTTTATGTAGTGTAGAGGGGGACTGTATAAGCAGGGTGGCAGGCAGATGGTTGGATGGTTGGAACGTAAAATTGAAATACAGTCTGGTTTATGGAGCTAGTCAGTAGAAATAGTAGATGAAGAATAGAATTGCTTCATCTCCATAAGAGATAAAATAAGGTGACTGATTATCACAGAACACTTGCAAAATAGAAGACTTTTGCAGCTATGCATTATGTAGATGATTACTTCTCAAGATAAAAATTCAGTCCTACCAGTCTCCCTAGAAACTTTTAAAGGAAATTAAAATTTTTCTAAATGACTTCACAGAAAATTGTTTAAGATATATTGGTAGAGCTCTTATATAATTATTTACATTAAACTCACCTTGTCAGAAATGCTAATGTATAAAAGTCATGCAGTTGTGAGTGTATACACATGCAAATATATTCTGTAGAGAGTTAGATTAGCTAGAGAGATATAGGTTTTGATATTGACAGAGAAAATATATTGTATCAAAGTCAACAACATGCTTTTCTAATCTTTAGATATTTATCTTCATTCCATAAGTATTGGTTTTAAGCACAAACAGTTCAATAGAAAGATACAATGTTTGTTAAAAAGACTAACATAGAAGTCAGGGCAACCAGTTCATAGTTTACTGATAGTATTTACTGTGTCTTTGAGATAATTAAATAAGTTACCTAGTTTTCTTCAGCCTCACATCCTACCTCACATGATTCCTCATTTTCAAGAAACTCAACTCACACTATTGTGCTTGGAACATTGTAACCATTTAATAAATGCCTTTGAAGTAACGGTTATGGATTTGTGGAGGAAGGAATAAAATCTTCAAGTTTTTGCTATAGCTCAATGGACAAATCCCTGAAATATTTTTTTGTGCTAATATTAGAAAACCCCCAAAACCTATTCATGAGAAGACATAGAAATTGGATTGTATCATCTACTGTTTTAACAACTACTTCCTGTCTTTGGATAAGAGATAGTCTAAAAGGACTTCTATCAAAATCATTAACAGTAAAAATAAATTACTCAATCACTTTGTTTTCTCTCTTGACTAAGAATAGGAAATTTTATATAAGACCTTCTGCCAGTTACATAATAATTATGACTTCTTTTCTCTTTTACTGAGCCTCCTCTATCTCTACCCTTCAATCTCCTATTGCTTTACTTAAGAATCATAAGTTGATATAGAATAATGACTGGATGTGTAATCTAAGTGGGCTTAAACAGTTATAAATTTAATCTTTGAGTTTTTAATATGTTTAAGGCAAAAACGTTTATGCTAAATCTAATATGTTTATTGCAAAGCTGACTCAGTTTTTTTATCTGTTTCATGTCTGTGAATTTGTCTAAATGCTCTATTTTACTTTTACATCACTCTCATTAGTCCTGTTCTGCACCATGACTCTACTACACCTCCAAGGGAAAAAAAAATACCTTTGATTCAAAAACAATTCAGTCAGGGCAGAACCAAGATGACAGAGTGAAGGCAAGAAATTCCAGGAGTTCTTCCCCAGACCATCCAATACCTTCACATAATGGACTCTAACCAAATCCTAGAATGGCAGAACCAACAGGAAAAAAAAATGAAATAATTTTCCAACCCAAGACAGATTAGAAGATCCAAGGGAAATTCTGTTACACTGGGCTTAGAAAAAGCAGCATCATGGCCTGCCTCACTCCCCCCCTGACTACACCAGAGTAAAATATCTCAGTCATTCGGGAACAGTCCATGGGGCACCCTGGTCCCTGGGGGTACCTGGGCCCAAGGCAGTGATGATGGTTTCCAGAGTTCTACATCCAGGGATTACCAAGGACAACTAAGAGGGTCAAGAGGAAAAACTCAGACAGATGAGAGTGAATATGAAGCCTAGTCCGGTGCAGGTCTCAATTCATACTGGACCCTGGGAAACAGGAACAGACCTTGGGAGCCATCCAGCAGTGAGCAACCTGGCAGCTGCTTCCAGGTGGTCTGGAGAAACAGCAGAGATCTCTGTTATCTCTGAGATAGGACTTTGTTGCTTTGTCTATGCTCAGATCTAGCTAGGTCTTAGTCTGGGCCCCGGTCTCAGGAAAAGAAATTTTACTGCCATAGCAGAGCAGGGACCTTCCTCACAGTTCCAAGGCAAAGGGGGGACTTGCGTTCATCCATCAACCCGAACACATGCTAGGAGATCAGTCAGAGTCTCTCATATGATCCTGAATAAATTGAGTTCCATGGAACGTGTCCCTCAAAACAGCTGCAAAAACCTTCAAAAGTTTGGGACAGTGCATCCTCCACCCTGGAAGCAGAGCCCCATCTTAATAAAGAGTTAAAATCAAGTCATAGAATGGGGAAAGGAGTAAACAGAAGAAGCAACAAAATCAGATCATAGAAAATTGCTTTGGTCCAATGGAAGATCAATACACACACTGAGAAGATAACAAAGTTAAAGGCTCTGTATCCAAAGCCTCCAAGTAAAATATGAATTGGTCTTAGGCTATGAAAGGACTCAAAAAAGATTTTGAAAATCAAGGAAGGTACCCAGTTGATAAATGGTCAAAGGATATGAATAGACAGTTTTCAAATGAAGAAATTAAAGTTATATGTAAACATATGAAAAAGTGCTCCAAATCATTATTGAAAAGAGAAATGTAAATTAAAATAACAATGAGGTATCACATCAAACTTATAAGAATATCCAAGATGAGAAAAAGGGAAAATGATCAAAATTGGAGAGGTTGTAGGAGGACTGAGACATTGATGCACTGCTTGGTGGAATTGTGAATGGATTCAACCTTTCTGTAGAGCAATATAGAACTATGCCCAAAGAGCAATAAAATTGCTCATTCCCATTGACCCAGCCATTCCAGTTCTAGGCCTATATCCAGAAGAAATTACAAAAAACAGGAAAAGTCCTACATGTTCCAAAGTATTCATAGTAACTCTTTTTGTAGTGGCAAAGAATTGAAAATTGAGGAGATGTACATCAATTGGGTATTGGTTAAACAAGTTATGGTACATGAATACTATGGAATACTAATGTTTTACAAGAAACCATAAATGGTAGGACTGTAGAGAAGCATAGAATAGCTTGTGGGATGTGATGCAGAGCAAAGGGAGTAGAACCAAGAGAACAATGTACAAATCAACAACAACTTTATGAGATGAACAAACTTGATGAATCAGCTCCTTTCAGCAGTTCAGAGAACTAGGACAACTAGCCAGTAGGCTATGGACAATGTATTCCCATACAGAGGAAGAAAAAAACAAAGCAACAAAGAACAAAACACACATACCCTCCAAAAATCCTAACCCTTCAGAATCTGATTATATCTTATGTATCTCTTTCCCTTAAACCTAATTCCCCCTACTTAAAAAAAAAACTTGTCTGTAAATATGTTTATCAAAAATATGTATGTACAAATGCTAACCTGACTATTTGTCTATTGGGGGGGAAGGGAGGATGAAAGGAAATTTTGGAACTTAAAAATATACATGTGCAAATGGATGAAAATAAAGAAATAAATTAAAAAAAGAAAATCTAGTAAAGGAGGTATAAGAAAATTTGGGAAGAGAAATGAAAGTGATGCAGGAAAAAACATGAAAACCAAGTCAACAGCTTGGTAAAGGAGATACAAAAAATAGTGAGGAAAATAACATCTGAAATATCAATTTAAGCCAAATGGAAAAGTTGTCCAAAAGGCCAAGGAGAAGGATGACTTAAAAAAGCTGAATTTGTTAGATGGTGATGGAGATACATAAGCTCTGAAGAAAATAATTCCTTCAAATGTAGAATGGAGCTAAAGGCTGCTGATGACTTTGTGAGAAATCAAGAAACAATAAAATAAAAGCAAAAGAATGAAAAGCTAGGAAAAAAGTGAAATATGTCATTGTAAAAAATAACTGATCTAGAAAAAACAGATCCAGTAGAGACAATTTAAATATTATTGGACTACCTGAAATTCATGACAGGGAAAAGAGTCTGGATTCATTTTTTCAAGGAAAAAAAAATAGGAAAAATTACCCTGATATCCTAGAAGCAGAGGATAAAATAGAAATTGAGGGAATCCACCGATCACCTCCTAAAAGAGATCCCAAAATAAAACTCCTAGAAATATTATAGCCAAATACCAGAATTCCCATATCAAAGAAGAAATATTACAAGCAGTCAAAAAAGAACCAATTCAAATATCATGGAGCTACAATCAAAAAGAGCTTGAAATATAACTGAGAATCTACTCCCCAGCAAAATTGAATATACTCTTTCAGGGGAAAAGATGGATATTCAGTGAAATAAGGGATGTTCAGACTTTCCTGTTGAAACAACCAGAGTAGAACAGAACATTTCTTCTTCAAGTACAGGACTCAGGTGAAGCATAGAGAGAGTGGACAAGAAGGGCAAATTATAAAGGATTTAATGATTTAATAATACTGCTTGTATTCCTGAATGGGAAGATGGATGATACTGATAATTCATATGAACCTTTTCATTTATTAGAGTAGCTAGAAGGTGCATATATAAACAAGGCACAAGAGGAACTGAATATGAAGGATGGAGTTAATGGGCAAGAAAGGAATGTACTGGGAAAAAGGGAAAGGAGAGGTAGAATGTTTTTTCACATAAAAGTCAAAAAAGGGTTTTTGCAATGGAGTGGAAAGGGAAAAGGTAAGGGGAAGTAAGTGAACCTGCACTTTCATTGGAAGTGGCTCTGAAAGAGTATAGACTCTCAACTGGGTAAATAAATATACCTTACCCTTGAGGATAATAGGGATGGTAGAAAAAGGACAGGGAATTCCGGCCAAGATGGCAGAGAGAAGACAGGCACAGTTCTAAAGTCTCCTGATCTTTTCCCCATCTATGACATGAAACAAACCTTTTAAAAGAAATATTACCCACAAAACCCAGAAAGAAAAGCCAGAAGAAAGAACATTTACCTCAGGATTTCTCTCCAGCACCAGCATTGGACGAATTCAGGCCGGTGAGTCTGGGCTCAGAGGGAGGATCAGCCTGGATCAACCAGATTAACAACTGAATTGGAGGCAGGAGTCTGAGGGCCTGAGAGCCAGACCTGCTGGATCAGTGGTGGGGCTATATGGCAGAGGCTTGAGTCAACTAGGGAGTAGAGGCACTGGTGTTGGTACTGTCCCCCGAGAGCTTGCAGACAGGGCTAGGGGAGAGTTCCGGTGCAGGAGGGCTGCAGACACCATCCCTGGGCTCATCTGGTCTGAGGAACTCAGAGTCCTATTACAGCTCAGACCTCTTCCCAAACAAACAAATGCAAACTACTTCTGCCTCAGGCCCAGGTGTGTGAGCAGAAGAACCAGCTGACCAATGACCTTGGACTTGGGTAAAGAGCATCACTGATTGAAGGCAAAAGAATTCAATAGCTCCAACTCCCTTCAAGCAAAGGGAGAAGGCCTCATTCAAGGTCACAGACACTCCAGAGAAAGCAACCAGCAACTCCTACTGGCCAGCCAGAGAAATTGCACTCAGTGAGTAAAGCCTTTAGTGATCCCAAGCCCCTCTGAACCAGCCCCTCCCCAAATCAAGGTCTTAGCAAAATGAAGAAGGGTCAGTGGAAAGGTGGATCCACAGAAAAATTCTTGGAAGGGAAAGACCCTAACTCAGAAAGACCTAGAACCTCTGAGGAGAATCTGATCTGGTATTCAGCACAGAAAGACTTCCTTGAAGAAATAAGGAAGGAGCTTAAAAATTTGGGAGAGATAATTAATACCTTGCAACAAGAAAACAAAACCTTAGAAAGTACAATTGGACAAATACAAAATGAGAACAATTCTCTCAGATCCTCAATTGGGCAAATACAAAATAAATAATTCTCTCAAAACCTCAATTGGTCAAGTGGAAAGCTCTTTCAAAAGTAGTATTGACCAATTGGAAAAGGAGTTGCAAAAGGTTAATGAAGAAAACTCCTCCCCCAAAAAAAGAATGGAGTCTACAGAAACTAATGACTCCATGAGACAGCAAGAGTCAGTTAAACAAAATCAAAAAATAGAAAAAATAGAAGCAAATGTAAAATACCTCATCAACAAAACCACTGACCTTGAGAATAGATCGAGAAGGGGCAACCTGAAAATTATAGGACTTCCTGAAAACATTGAAGAGGAAAAAAAAAAAAGCCTAGACTTAATATTACAGGTTCTAGTGATGGAAAACTGCCCTGATATCATGGAATCGGAGAGCTAATTAGTTACTGAAAGAGTACATCAATCCCCACCAGAAAAAGATCCTAAAATGAAAACACCAAGGAATGTTGTGGCCAAAAAGAGAAAATCCTGCAAGCAGCCCGAAAGAAACAATTTAAATATCAAGGAGCCACAGTAAGGATCATGCAGGACCTGGCTGCATCAACATTAAGGGATCTAAGGGCCTGGAACGAGATATTTTGAAGAGCAAGGGAGCTTGGAATGCAGCCAAGAATCTACTTTCCTGCAAATCTGAGCTTTCTCTTCCAGGGGAAAAAAAAGATGGACATTTAATGAAATGGGAGAATTCCAAAAATTTCTGATGAAAAGACCAGAGCTAAACAGAAAATTTGGACATCAAAAAGGAGGTTCAAGAGACACATGAAAAGGTAAAAAAATGGGGGGGGCGGTAAAAGGGAAAAAATGCTATCCAATAAGTTGAAATTGGCTATATCCCAACATGGGGGAAAGGATTCTCATAAATCTTGAGAATTATAACTCTAACAGAGAGAATATACCTAGCCAGAAATGATGGACATTCATGACTATCCATGAGACTGCTATCTAATGGGATGTAACTGGCTTTAACTTGGGACAAAGACTCTAATTACTCTCAGGAATTTTGACTCTATTCAATAGAATATACTGAACTAGAGGGGACAGACACTCAAAATTTCCTATGACTTAGAATGATCTAAAAAAACACTACCTCCTTAAAAAGGGGGACAGGAAAGAGATGGGAGGAGGGAGGGGATTGAATGGGGTAAATCTCATTATACTAAGAGGTACAAAAACCTATAGTAATAGAGGGGAAGAAAGGAGCAGATGAGAAACACCTGAATCTTCTTCTCATCAGGCATGGCTTAAAGTCAACCTACACATACTCAGTTAACATATAAAACATCAAACCTTTCAGGTATTAAAAGGGGAAAAGGGTATGGGGAAAAGAGAAAGGGAAGGGGAGTGAGGGAAAAGGGGGAAATAACAAAAGGAAGGGAAGGGGAAAAAGGGAAAGGGGAAAGAAAGGGGAAGGTGTGATATAGGAAGGCAAACACACTGAAGGGGGTAGTATTCAGAAACAAATACTGGGGAATATGGATAAAGGGGGAAAGGGGGAAAAATACAAACAGAGGGAAGATAGCATGGAGGGCAATAAAGAATTAGTAATCATAACTTTGAATGTGAATGGGATGAACTCTCCTGTAAAATGTAAGCAAATAGCAGAGTGGATTAAAAAACAGAATCCTATAATATGTTGCTTACAAGAAACTCATTTGAAGCTGAGAGACACATATAGAGTAAAGGTAAAAGGGTGGAGCAAAATATATTTTGATTCAGCTGAAGTAAAAAAAGCAGGGGTAGCAATCCTTATCTCAGACAAAGCAAGAGCAAAAATAGATAGCATTAAAAGAGATAAGGAAGGAAACTTTATCCTCCTAAAAGTTACCACAAACAATAAAGTCATTTCAGTACTGAATATATATGCACCCAAATTCTTAGAGGAGAAGCTGAAAAACTACAGGAAGAGATAGACAGCAAAATTCTACTAGTAGGAGACCTTAACCTCCCACTCTCAGTTCTAGCTAAATGAAATCATAAAATAAACAAGAAAGAAGTTAATGAGGTAAATAGATTGTTAGAAAAATTAGATATGGTAGACTTATGGAGGAAACTGAATGAGGATAGAAAGGAATATACCTTTTTCTCTGCAGTACATGGAACTTATATGAAAATTGACCATGTACTAGGACATAAAAACCTAATGATCAACTGCAGAAAGGCAGAAATAGTGAATACATCTTTCTCAGATCACAATGCAATAAAAGTCATATGCAATACTGGGCCAAGGAGATATAAACCCAGAACAAATTGGAAACTGAATAACCTCATTTTAAAAAATGAGTGGACCAAAAAACAAATTATAGAAAGAATTAATCATTTTATCCTAGATAATGATAATAATGAAACAACATACCAAAACCTATGGGATTCATTCAAAGCGACTCTCAGGGGATATATTATAGCTCTAAATGCTTGCATGAATAAAAAATCAGAGAAAGAGGAAATCAATGAACTAAACATGCAACTAAAAAAATTAGAGGAAGGACAAATCAAAAATCCTCAATTAAATACCAAATTAGAAATTAAAGGAGAAATGAATATAATCAAAAGCAAAAAATGTTTGAATTAATAAATAAAACCAAAAGTCAGTATTATGAAAAAAACCAATAAAATTGATAAACCTCTGGTCAATTTGATTAAAAAAAAGAAAACCAAATTGCTAGTATCATGAATGAAAAAGGTGAACTCACCACCAATGAGGAGGAAATTAAAGTAATAATTCAAAATTATTTTCCCCAACTCTATGCCAATAAATTTGATAATCTAAGTGAAATGGATGAGTATTTACAAAAATATAAGTTGCCCAGGTTAAATGAAGAAGAGATTAAATACATAAACAACCCTATCTCAGAAAAAGAAATTCAACAAGCCATCATTGAACTCCCTAAAAAAACATCTCCAAGGCCTGATGTATTCACAAGTGAATTCTACCAAACATTTAAGGAACAATTGGTTCCAATTCTATATAAATTCTTTGGAAAAATAGGGAGAGATGGAACTCTGCCTAACTCTTTCTATGAAACCAATATGTTACTGTTACCTAAACCAGGAAGAATTAAAACAGAGAAAGAAAATTATAGACCTATTTCCCTGATGAATATAGATGCAAAAATCCTAAATAAAATCTTAGCAAAACGATTACAAGTCATCACTAGGATAATACATTATGATCAATTAGGATTTATTCCAGGAATGCAGGGTTGGTTCAATATTAGGAAAACTGTTAGTATACTCAATTATATCAACAACAAACCTATCAGAAATCATATGATCATATCAATAGATGCTGAAAAAGCTTTTGACAAAATATAGCATCCATTCCTATTAAAAACACTAGAGAGTATAGGAATAAATGGACTGTTCCTTAAAATAATTAGCAGTATCTATCTGAAACCATCAACAAGCATTATATTCAATGGGGAGAGGCAAGAGGCATTCCCAATAAGATCAGAGGTGAAACAAGGGTGCCCATTATCACCACTGCTATTCAATGTTGTATTAGAAATGTTAGCTTCAGCAATTAGAGAAGAAAAAGAAATTGAAGGAATTAGAATTGGGAAGGAAAAGGCAAAACTCTCACTCTTTGCAGATGACATGATGGTCTACCTACAGAATCCCAAGAAATCATCCAAAAAACTACTGGAAACAATTAGCAATTTTGGCAAAGTTGCAGGTTATAAAATAAACCCTCCTAAATCCTCAACTTTTCTATATATGTCTAGCAAGATACAGCAGGAAGAGCTAGAAAGAGAAATCTTTCAAAGTAACCTCAGACAGTATAAAATACTTGGTAGTCTATTTGCCAAGACAGCCTCAGAATCTTTTTGAAAACAATTATAAAACACTTCTCACATAAATTAAATCAGATTTAAATAACTGGGCAAATATCAACTGCTCATTGATAGGTGCAGCTAATATAATAAAAATGACAATTCTACCAAAGCTAACTTATCTGTTTAGTGCCCTACCAATCAAAATTCCAAAAAATTACTTTAATGAGTTAGAAAAAATTGTAAGTAAATTCATATGGAGAAATAAAAAGTCAAGAATTGCCAGGAGCTTAATGAAAAAAAGTGGTTTAGCTCTACCTGATCTAAAATTTTATTATAAAGCATCAGTCATCAAAACTGTTTGGTATTGGCTAAGAAATAGGGGGGTGGACCAGTGGAATAGACTAGGTGTAAAAGCAGGAGATGATTTTAGTAATCTGCTGTTTGATAAACCCAAAGAGTCTGGCCATTGGGATAAAAACCCCCTCTTTGATAAAATCTGCTGGGATAATTGGAAGTTAGTATGGAAGAAACTTAGATTAGACCAACACCTAACACCTTTTACCAAGATAAGATCCAAATGGTTACAGGACTTAGACATAAAAAAAATACTATAAGCAAATTAGAAGATCAAGGAATAGTTTACCTGTCAGATCTATAGAAACAGGAGCAGTTTATGACTAAGGAAGACTTGGAGAACATCGCCAAAAACCAATTAGATGATTTCGATTACATTAAATTAAAAAGCTTTTGCACAGATGAAACCAATGTAACCAAGATCAAAAGATATGTAGTAAATTGGGAAACAATCTTTACAACTAATGATTCTGACAAAGGACTCATTTCTAAAATATACAGAGAACTGAGTCATATTTTTAAAACAAAAAGCCATTCCCCAATTGACAAATGGTCAAAGGATATGCAAATTCAATTTACAGATGAGGAGATCAAGTAATCCATAGCTATATGAAAAAATGTCTAAATCATTAATTATTAGAGAAATGCAAATTAAAGCTTCTCTGAGGTACCACCTCACACCTCTCACACTGGTCAATATGACCAGAAAGGATAATGATCATTGTTGGAAGGGTTGTGGGAAATCTGGGACACTATTACACTGTTGGTGGAGCTGTGAACTCATCCAACCCTTCTGGAGAGCTATTTGGAACTACACCCAAAGGGCAACAAAAATGTGCATACCCTTTGACGCAGCAATACCACTACTGGGTCTATACCCTGAAGAGATGAAGAAAAAGGGTAAAAACATTACTTGTACAAAAATATTTATAGCAGCCCTGTTTGTAGTGGCAAAGAATTGGAAATCCAGTAAATGTCCTTCAGTTGGGGAATGGCTTAGCAAACTGTGGTATATGTATGTCATGGAACACTATTGTTCTATTAGAAACCAGGAAGGCTGGGATTTCAGGGAAGCCTGGAGAGATTTGCATGAAGTGATGCTGAGTGAGATGAGCAGAATCAGGAAAATACTGTATACCCTAACAGCAACATGGAAGTGATGTTCAACCTTGAAGGACTTGCTCATTCCATCAGTGCAAGAATTGGGAACAATTTTGGGCTGTCTGCAAAGGAGAGTTTCATCTGTATCAAGATAAGGAGCTGTGGAGTCTGAACAAAGTTCAAGGACTATTCCCTTTAATTTAGAAAAAACAGATATCTTATTGTCTGATCTTGTTACCCCTTAGACTTCTCATCTCTTCTTTAAGGATATGATTTCTCTCTCATCACACCCAATTTGGATCAAGGTACAGCATGGAAACAAAGTAAAGACTGACAGATTGCTTTCCGTGGACGGGGGGGGGGGGGGGGGGGGGAGGGAAGTAAGATTGGGGGGGAATTGTAAAACAATAATATCTTTAATAAAAATAAATTTTAAAAAGGGACAGGGGAAGGGGAAGGGGAGCATGTAGATGATAGAAGAGAGGAAATTTCATGGGAGAGGGTGGGCAGATGCAGGACACTTTTGAGAAGGAACAGGGTGAAAGGAGAGAATAGAACAATTATGGGTGAGGAGGAATAGGATGGAGGGAAATACCATTAGCAACAGCAACTGTGGTAAAAAATACTGAAGCAATTTCTTTGATGAACTTGATAAAGAATGCTATTCATTCCCAAGGCAGAGTTGATGGTATCTGAAAACAGACTGAAGCATACTTTTTTTTTCTCTCACTTTATTTTTCTTGAGGTTTCTCTTCTTGGAGGAAGGGTTATGCTTACTTAAATAAAATAAAAGCCACTAGAAAAAATATCAGTCAAGCAAAACAAATCAATACTTTTGCAGTGTCTTAATGTCTCATGCTGCACCTTGTTCCTAATTTATTTGACACATATCATCATTTTTCTTCCAGCCATAGTTAATCATTGCATTGTTCAAGATTCTTAATTCTTTCAGTTTTTCTAATTAATAACAATAATAAATTATACATAATAATAATAATATAATATAACAAATATATAAAAACAATGTTGTTATTTAATAAACTGTTCACCTGGTGTCCTGGTTGTTATTTACTGTACTTATTTTGTCAGCTCACAAAATTGTTCTTAAATTTCCCTGAATTTATCTCTTTCGTTGTTCCTAACACTATCACGATTTGTTCATTCATTCATCAGCTGAACACACATTGGTTCTTAGCTTCAATAAAAAAAAGTGTATCAAAACATATTCTTAAATATTAGGTTGTCCCTTTTTTTTCCTTGATTCTTTAGGGTATGTGCCTAGTAGTCCTATTTCTCAGTCAAATGATATATTCAGTTTGGTGATTTTATTAGTAGAAATTCTAAATTCTATTACATAATATAAATGACAATTCATAACTCCATCTTGTATATCAGTAACTTCTTGCTATAGACCCTCCAACAATTGTTACTTCATTTATTTTTGATCTTTATTTATCTGATCCATGTAGGTTGAAAACTTGGAGTTAATTTTAATTTCTCTTGCTATCAATTCTTCCATTTTTATATGATTGTTGGTTGTTTTTCTTCTTTTGAGATCTACCTATTAAATGATAGTTTAGACTTTGTAAAATCTATTTTATTTTTAAAATATATTAAAATGAGAATTATAAAAAGAAAATAATAAATCCTCTATCAAATTCTATGGCTTCACATAAAAATTTTAAGGGAACATTAATCCAGAATTTTACTATTATGTTGGCATTTTAATGAAAAAATGTCATTTTGCATTTCTTTATTAAATGTTGATATAAACCAAGTATCACTAAATATAATTTATTTGATGAAACAAAGTATAAAAAACTAAAAACTATAAAAATCTATAATTACATTATCCAGAGAAATATTTTGAAGGACAATACAAGTTTTATACTATAATATTAACAAAGTAAATGAGAAAAATAATCTATTAGTTGATGTTATTAAATTTTTAAAAATCAGCTAAATAAGAAAAACATTTAAAAAGTTAATTTTATTAATTATTCTTAGTAGTTATCTATCTTTTGTAATCAACCAGAAAACAAGCTATCTTAATAGAAACACAAAATAAGTAACTTGCCTAAAGGACAATTTACCATAATCATTCTCTAGAGACCACTTGCTCTCTATCACACTTTTGACTATTTATGTTTTCTCTGTGTATCTTAGTTTTTCCCTATACGAATGACTTTAGGTAAATTATATCTAAGATTCCTTACTTCTTTAACTCAATGATCAAATAACTACTAAAAGGGAAACAACCAAACCAAAAAAAAAAAGGAAGATTAGCTTTCTTTATCCATATCCTTTATCAAAAAACATATTTTGCATTGGTGTGTATGTTATTTTCAGGAAGAAAATAGGAAGTAGGGGGCGGCTAGGTGGTGTAGTGGATAAAGCACTGGCCTTGGAATCAGGAGTACATGGGTTCAAATCCGGTCTCAGACACTTAATAATTACCTAGCTGTGTGGCCTTAGGCAAGACACTTAACCCCATTTGCCTTGCAAAAACCTAAAAAAAAAAAAAGAAAGAAAGAAAGAAAGAAAATTGGAAGTATATGTTCCTGAAAACTAAGAAACTACAGAACACTATCTTATACTATCATTTCAAGACTTTTCTCAAAAGAAAATTCAATGTATTAGGTCAACTAAAAAGCATGACATGAAAATGGAAATTTATGTTTTAGAGAATGTACCTGTGATTTCGTTGTTATAAGAAGCACTCACTGATTTAATTTCCTCTCTTAATGTAGAGTGTCACTCAACGTAAGTGTCATGAAGTCTCCAAGAGGAAGTAAGAGGTTACAAAGCTAAATAGTGTTAGATGTAGGACTTCAATCTTATTCTTCTAGACTCTAAGACTCAATACTAAATCCACTGTATTATGTTGTTGAAACAAATAACATTATTAATAATTTTAAAAGATGACATTCTAGAAAAATCCTAGTCTTTAAGATTATAGACCAATTCAATATATTTACCACAAGAAGCATAATACTAGCCATGAAGCAGAATCTGTTCAGCAATAGAGGCTTTGGTTCCCTATGTTTGAGGAATTTAGGAGAATAGGATTTAAAAATACATTGACAGACTCTTACTAGGTGATCTATATCTTGATGCTATTATCTTCTATCCCTGTTTTTCTCAGTCAAACCCTAAAGAAAAAAATATTTTCACTTGTCCTCATTGCCTCTCTTCTTGCTCTCTCTCAAACCTTTGATTACAGTTCTCTGACCTCATCGCTTAATTTCTTTCTCCAAATTTACCAATTATGTCTCTATTTTTGGAGACATTTGTGTTTAAGTGATCTCTCCTGCTTCACATTGCTTGTAAATATATTAGTAAACATAGAAGATCAGATTTGACTTCTGGTGCTCCTGACTCTAGGGCTGGGATTCTATGCACTGCACTTTACTTCTGTCAAAGTTACCACCATTCTTTTTTATCAAATAATTTACCAAAATAATTTTGGAATTATCTGCAACTTCTCTATCTCTCTTATTCCATATTTCCAATCAATTTCCACTTATCATCTATTGTCCATCCCTTACCTCTGACTTCTTTCTTTCATTTATAATTGCTATTTAAAATCACACCTAACTGCTTACTCACTCAACTCTATCCTCCATACTGCTACATAATTGCACTTTCCAGTGATTCTCTTATCCCTGAGATACAATATTAATCCATTATATTTTACTCAATTCCCTTCTAACATTCATTTCACAGAACACTTCATTCTAGGTAAAGGGAAAGAATCAGTTTCTACCACAAGCTTTTCCTAATCTCTCCCCAATTGCTAGTTATCTTCCAGAATCACTACCTTGTGTTCAACTGTTTCTATTTAATTATCTGTACTTATTTGGCCTATTTTTGGTATGTCCATAATTACTTTATAGCTACTTAACATCGTTTCCTTCAATAAAACTGAAGAATTTTGAAAGTAAGGTGTCTTTCAATTAAGGAAAATCTAGAGGGATTTATTTATATGTTATTTAATTGGGAAACTAAATATCATGTAAGGTATTATAATTTAACTGGGCAAATTCAAGCCAATTAGAAGTTAATAGACAAAATCTTTCAATTACTCTCAATTTATATTTTAATATTTTGTAAGCATTAAATATATAATTTAAAGACCAATTAAGAAGATCTCATATATTTTAAAGTTTTGTAAAACTGGTTCCAAGTAAAAAACTAAAGAGCAAACAGAAAGTTAATAGATAGTAGAAACTACAGTTTTTCAAATGAGAAGAATGATACAGGTTAGCTAATTGTTTGTTATGTCACCCCATGTAGTCATAAAGCATTTAATTCCTCTATTGACAACTTTCTTTCCATTTATTACTGCTCAGGCCCAGAGATTAAAGTTATTCCTAAAATAAAAATTTAATTCTTTTAAATAGTTTAAATTTCAAAAGTGAATTTGTTTGTAAACAGTTTATGTAGTGGATTTTCAGTCCTATAAAGACATAAAGGTAGAATTCCAATTTGTTGGTGACCTTCCATACCTCTGCCACCTCCCTCACTTGCTTTGCAGAATTTGTGAGTGGAGGACAGGTTGAGAAACGATAAATAGGTCTGTAAAATAAAATATTACTTTCAATTATTTCTATATACATTATTTAATAATTTATTAAAATTGCAAAACTTTTTTATTTCTTAATAGAAATTCAAAAATTCCTTCATGTAACATTGAAGGAATATTTGCTAATACTTCCTCTTCATCTTTATGAGTCTGCCTAACATGTCTCAAAAAATTATCTTTCAATATAAGAAATAAACAGATTATTGTCTTAACAGAGAATATTAAAATGTATATATATACATTTTTAAAAAGTAATTTTTTACAATAATATAATATGGTAAATCACATGTTAAGTTGTCATTTCTTCTTAGATCTACTGAACATTCAAAGTTCTTTTCTGGTCCCTAGTTTTTGTTATTTACTCTCTGTAAATGAAGATGAGGAAATTTTAGTCAATGTGTCCAAACAGTTTATGAGTTTAAGTTAAAGCAAGCTATTTTATTTAACATTACTAAGAGCTTACATATAAGGTCATAATTTAGGTCACACCATAAAAGAAATTTTTTCACATGGCATATTATCATGAATGAGTTTATCAAAGAAATGATTACTTTCTATACCCAAAGTCTCAAGGATTAGCATTTTGTTCTTGACTGTATAATTGCAGGATGAAGAAGCTACTGATTTGTTGTGTGATAATATCCTCAAATGATGGAGCAAGATGGCAACATAAAGTTAACTTGTTCCTGGAGTTTTTCTCTACCAAAAAGATAAATGAAACCTCTATTCTGACATTCAAGCTACAGATCCCAACAAGTAAAAGAGAATATTCAAAGACATTTTCAACTGAGGGCACAGTGGAAGATTTTCAGTGAAAGTCTGTCTCTTTGGGGGAAAGGGGAAGTAAAGTTCAGGAGTTAGGAGATCAGGAAACCCAGCAGAAGGCATTTAACCACAATGAAATCCAAGTCCCAACAGCTTAACAAGAGCAGAGGTCCCAGCAGCTAGATAGCAAGCTAGTAGGGAAAATCCAAATCCCAAAGTCTGAATCATGAGAACACTGGTGTAAAGGACAGGACTGGGTCAGGATAAACCACTGTGTCTTCCTAGACATCTTAGCCAATGACAACCCAGGATCAGATGCCAGTCCTAGCAAAAAAAACAAACAAACAAACTTGGATCCATACTCCCTATACCCCTGAAGCAGAACTAAAACAACAAAGATGAGCAAAAAAAGCTAAAAGAGTGCTCACTTTAGAAAACTGCTCTATAGACAAAAACTAATAATAATGCCATGTCTGAAGAGGAAACTAGTGAAAAATCACTCCAAGGGGATGTATCAAAACAGTCTATAAATTGGGACTCAGATACAAAAGCTCATTGAAGAGCTTGAAAAAGAATTTAAAAACCAAAGAAGAGAGGATGAAGATAAAATGGAAAAAAAGAAATAAGAGAAAAGGAAAATATGAAATATATTTTAGGAAAACTAAATGATCTGGAAAATGTATATAGGAGAGATAATCTATGAATCATCAGACTACTAAAAAGCCTAGATCAAAAAAAGAACCTGGAAAACATCATATAGGAAATTATATGGGAAAACTGTTCAAATCTCCTAGAACAAGAAAACATTATACTCACTTTAAAATAGGACAACCCTATTAGACTGGCTATGGTAAAATTTATCCCCATCCACAGGAAGGAAAATTAAACAAAACAAAACAAAATCCTTCAAAGTAGGAGGACCACTACACTCACTTAAAAAAAAACTATCAGGGCGGTTAGGTAGCACAGTGGATAGAGCACCGGCTCTGGAGTCAGGAGGACCTGAGTTCAAATCCAACCTCAGACACTTAAATATTACCTAGCAGTGTGGCCTTGGGCAAGCCACTTAACCCCATTGCCTTGCAAAAACCTAACCCCCCCCCAAAAAAAACCCTATCTCCTATGTATTTCTTTCCCTTAATCTTAATTCCTCACACCAAAAACAGGCTAATCTGTAAACAGTTTTAACACAAACATGTAAGTACAATTTTAACCTGAAAGGAAGAAGAATGAAACTGTTCATACCCTTTTACCCAGAAATTCCAATTCTAGGATTATATCCAGAAGAAATTGTAAAAAATGGGAAAAGTCCTACATGTTCCAAAATATTCATAGTAGCTCTTTTTGTAGTGGTAAAGAATTGGAAATTTGATGGGATGCCCATCAGTTGGGGATGGCTAAACCAGTTATGATATATGAATATTATGGATTATTATTGTTCTAAAAGAAACCATAAATGGTTGGATTCTAGAGAAGCATGGAATGATTTATAGGATCTGTCACTGAGCAAAAAGAGTAAAGCCAAGAGAAAAATGTATACATCTACAACAAGCTTGATGGAAGCAACTCCTCTCAACAGTACAGAGAGCCAGGACAACTGTATTTTTCTGATTATAGACTATATTTTCCCCATTGAGAAGAAGGAAAAACAAAACAAAACAAAACACATAGAAAATAGTCCTTCCAAATATGATGAAGACTTTATAAAAATTATCTCTTATGTATCTCTTTCCCTTAATCATAATTCCTTATGCCAAAAAATACTGATCTGTTAATATGCTTAACACAATATATGTAAAATGCTAACCTGACTATTCCCTGCTTAGGGGAGGGGGTTGGGAAGGGAGAGTGGAGGGAAACTTAGGAATATGCATGCATAAAAAAGATGAAAATTAATTAATTAATTATAAATTAATTATTAATAAATTAATTATGAAAATAATAAGCAGCATGCATCTAAAATTATCAATAAACATCAGTAATGGGCTTAAATTTGAAGCCTTCCTAATAAAAACAGGAGTGAATTGAGGACTCCTCATCCCTGTTATTCAATATTTTACTAGAAATGTTTGTTCTAGTAATAAGAGAAGAAAAATGGACTAGAATGTGCAATGAAAAAATAAGACTATCTCTTTTTTGTACACCATATGATGATAAACCTTTTTTAACCAATTGATTAAAATGATTTTCATAATTTGCTTGCATTACTCTTTTATTTTTAATTTTTGTTGATGTTCTGCTTTTACAAATATGTTATGAAAACTTTTTTAACATCCATTCATATGTTTATGCATATTTCTAAGTTACAAAATTTCTTTCCACCATCCCTTTCCACCCCCCACCCCTCAGTGGTAAATAGTCAGTTAAAATTGTACTTACACATTTGTGTTAAATCTTCTTGCAGATTAGCATTTTTTGGTATGAGGAATTAGGATTAAAGGAAAGAAATACATGGAGATATACTTTTTTTTTTAGTTGTTGTTTGTTTTGTTTTTTTTTTGCAAGGCAAACGGGGTTTAAGTGGCTTGCCCAAGGCCACACGGCTAGGTAATTATGAAGTGTCTGAGACCAGATTTGAACCCAGGTACTCCTGACTCCAGGGCTGGTGCTTTATCCACTACGCCACCTAGCCACCCCTGAGATATACTTTTTTTAAATGAGTTTAGTGGTCCTCATATTGTGAAGGATTTTGTTTTGTTTTGTTTCGTTTTTCTTCCTGTGGATAGAGATAACTTTGACCATAGCCGATCTAATTAGGATCACCCTTGTTCTCTAAACTGCTGAGAGCATCTGCACTCATCAGGGTTGATCATCTCACAGTCTTATTAATTGTGTATGTTTTTCTCTTGGTTCTGGTCCCTTTGCTTAGCATCAGATCCTGAAATTCATTCCATGCTTCTCTAGAGTTTGACCATTTATGGTTTCTTATAGAGTAATAGCATTTCATAAAATCATGTACTACACCATCTTTAATCATTTCCTAATTGATGGGCATCCCCTCAAATTCCAATTCTTTGCCACCACGAAAAGAGTTGCTATGAATATCTTGGAACATGTGGGACCTTTACCATTTTTTTATGATTTCTTCTGGCTACAGGCCTAAAATTGGAATTACTGACTCAAAGGGTATGGACATTTTTATTGCTCTTTGATCATCATTACTCTTCTTTTCTCAATTTTTTCTCTTCTTATATTTTATGTTTAAAGTTCTATTTAAGCTCTTCCAAGATCCTTTTAGGGCTTTTGATTATTTTACATTTTTCATTGAAATTTCATAAGTAACTATTTTGACTTCATTGTTTTCTGGCTTTTTACCTTGATCTTTTCTACTACTACTACCACTGAATATGGTAAATTTATTTTTCTATTCTTTACTCTTTTTTCTTTAATTAATGGCCTGTTTTTTTGACTGTTAACTTTATGTTATAGTCAGGCTTTACTCTTAAGTATAAGACATAATAACTCAGCCATCAGAGTTTTTATATTACATTTTCAAGACTATCTGGAAATTTTTTGTTTTCACATGTACTATGATCACCCCCAGGACAAGTTGTTTACTGACCTTCTTTGTTTATGAGTGACTTCAGATACTCTTTTCCACTCCAAAAATGCTTTCACTTGCTACAGTCTCAGAAATAACCCCAACCTCTTTTCTCCTGATGCTCAACTGTCATTTCACTCCTCTATCATGGAATAGAAACCAGGAAACTCTTTTTTGTATGATCACAGTCAGTCTTCTCTATCAAGTTATGTGCCTGTCCCTCTGCAACTACATTCACTCCTCCTTGAAAACATAATCTGAGACCATGTTTGATCAATGAAACTGGGGCCCAAACTCAGTATTAAAAGAAGTTCACCTACAATCTTCCCCAATTTTATCTCCAAATCTTCCCACTATCGATGCACTAAAAGTTCCCAAAGTTATGACTGATTCCAAAATAATAGTTCCCAAAATTTCTATTTATTGACATTGACTTAATCTGAACTTCATTCTATTCATACCATCAATGCTGTTAAATCAAGTCTTTCCTAATATCCCTCCCCAATTTATCTTAAACTGGATAAATTCTTAACCCAATTTTTTTTTATTATTTTTGCTATTATAAAATTCAATCTGAGGTGCTGTTTTGGGTTTTTGTAGAGGGGTTTGGGAGATTCAGGTAATTTCTTATCTTTTCAGTCACCTTCATTTCATTGCCCTTTTCAAAGGACCATGCCCTTCTCATTTTCAAAGAAAATGGATACTGTGTCATATATGACAAAAGATTTATCAAGGTAATAGACTTTGATCAGATTAGGAGGAAGAAATCTTTGGAATTTACATATTTCTGAAGCGATATGCAATGCACATTCTAAGTTATAGAGTAAAAAGCACACATCAGCTTTGAATGAGATGGAAAGAGAAATATATACAACACTTTAAAGTGATTATTTTTGACTGCTTATGGAATTTCTTCAGTTTACATTTCACTGAAAAGATTCATGGTTTACTGAATGGTAGGCATAAGAAAAAGGAAATATAAAAAATAGAGTAAAAGCAGATCTGTTAATTAAAAAGAAGTTTAAACAATCATTCTAGAAAATTTGTTCCATATTTGCTTTATGAAAATGGGTATGGGGGCAGTAAAAATTAGCAAATAGTGATTAAGTATGGCAGATAAAGAAACACAAGTAACATCATTTTCTATAAAGAAGTAACGAGAAGAAGCACCTCTCTCAGGTTAATGTTTTAAAGTTCAGTTAGGCCCAAAGAGAGTCATTGTATAGAGTTTATAGCAAGGAGGTTGTAGATTCTCATAACTTCTGGAAATAACTAGCACAGTAATTCTAAAAAATTTCCTGTAAACTGCCACCCAATAAAACTTTTTTTATCCAAGAAGAAAAATTCAAGTGGTTTAAAATTAAGTGTATAGTAAATAACAACCAAATTTAAATTTCATGACAAAATGGTTCTTCTCTTACAAATAGTGAAAATTATCTGTATTGGCTTTTCTTGTTGAAATTTCTATGACAATAATCTTGGAGATCACTTCTAAGAGGAGAGTAAGTAGTCAGAAAACATTTATTAAACTATTATAATTCATACAGTGTAGTAAGCCTTAGGGAAACAAAGAAAGGCAGACCTGCTCTCAGAATTCCCTTCACAGACTAATGCGGACAACAGAAGACAACATGAAAACAGCAGAATGGAACAAGTTAGATACAGAATAAACTGGAGAAAATAAAAAAAAAACAGGAGACAGTAATCATCAGGGACATCAGGAAAGTCTTCTCGAAGAAAGTAACACTTCATCTGGAGGAGAAAATTTGAGGGAATGAGTCATCAAAAATTACTTGTAAAAGAAGATAGAACTGGTAAGCTTAGGTAGAAAAGGCATAATCATTCTTTAGATTTAAGATATGTAAGTTGCTTAACTCTATAAATACTGTGAGAGTTTAAAAAAAGGCATTATTTAACCTCTAAACAGTGGGTTCAGAGGGAAGTCAAGTAGTAAGGAGCAATTCTGAAATAATAAGAACAAGCTATTCCTTTCTTTCCTTTATAAGAATCACTCTTGATGTAAACAAGTTTCATGGCCTGATGCTACATGTTGTGGAAGTCTCATGAAATTTTGAGGGATTAAAACCACATTCCTAGCTAAGAATGAGAGGTAAAGAGGCCAAGTTTCCCCTAAAATATAATGTATAGTTTTGTCAACCCCTCAGACTATCTTTTTCTGTTTTTCATGTTCCTGTTCTCTCCTAATTTTTCCCCTAATCAATATTTCTTATCCACCTTTCCTGATTTACCATTTGTGCTTTTTCCTATTTATATGAATGTGCCCCAGAAATTGAATTCAGAGTATCCCCCCTTTTCTTTTTCTGGATATATCTTGGTAATTTCAGCAGTTTTTATGAATATATTTATCCTTTTTCTGTAGATGATTCCCAAAACTACAAATGGAGCCTTTATCTCTCTTTTGAATCCATCCTGAAAAATAAATGTTCTATAATCCCAGATAATTTTACCATTTTCTATACCCTTTATGCTTCTTTATTCTGTCACCTACTTGCATGACTTATAGAGGATAATATATAGATATATTTCAATTAATCCTTTTTTCCAAACAGGATCCAGTCTACCTTTCCAAAACTATTATATATTACTTCATTTCACATACTCCATGCTTCAATAAAATTATGTTCTATGTCTCAAGATTAGAATGCTCTCCTTTGTCATCTCCATTCTTGATAGCTTTTGATTATTTTCAAAGATCAACTTGAGTACTAATATGAAATTTTTCTTGATTATCTTCATTATTAGGGCCTCCCCTTATAACTTACTTTGAAATAATTTCATAGATGTTTAGTTTTCTCAATGATTTAATGACAGCCCAATTCTCCTTATTCAGTTGTGCCTCATCCTCATGCTGAAATGCAATTTGTTCTGGCTCCTTGTTATCATTAACTTTCCACAGCAAAATAGCAGCAGCATCTCTCCCAGATGCTAGGATTTCACCATTATGAGAAAACTGAACGACATTTACTGCTCTGGTATGGCGAGCAAGATTGGACAAAAATTCTACGATGGCTTTTCCATCTGGTCCTTTTATTCTAATTTCTAGACCCCCACGGCCATGTCTACTCCTGAAGAAGCCAGTCTATGAATTTTCCCATTGGTCCCACACTAGAAGTCCAGGCTGTACGCGGGCTCCTTGTTGTGCCAGGCAATCTCACAAGTAATGACCTTCATTCTCTTCTGGAGCTGCGGGAGCTTTTTAAAACAACAGAGGCGTGCTGCTACAGGCCAGTGTGTTGGGGGGAAGGCCGTCCCCCCGGCTGCCAAGCCCGCGACTGTGGAGGGGACCCACGAACTGCGGGCCCGGCCGACCCTCTGCTTGCCCCCCCCCAACAGCCCGGCCGGGGATGTTTAGTTTTCAAATTAATTTTGTATATTTTCTTTACTTGAAGAGAATGTGACACCTTTGGAAAGAAAGGGCTAGGTTGGGGGGTTTTTTTTGGTTTCTTTGTTTTTGTTTTCTCAACAAAACTGTGTGAATCCAGGAACATAGGAAAGATTTATAAGTGCTTGTCAAATTAAACTACTTGTGTGTGATAGTGAATTTGTGATGGAAAACTAATTTGGATAAAAAGAATTGGGAAGGAACAAGATTCCACATTCTAAGGAATTTAATTCATTTGAAAGAACTGATCATTACATTTTCACTGTGAATACGGCAGAATTTGTGTGTGTGTGTGTGTGTGTGTGTGTGTGTGTGTGTGTGTGTTGTGTGTGTGTGTGAAAATAGCAACCCAAGTAAGGGCATAATTTATTGTTTTATTGATTATCAAAACTTAAGAAAGTGATGGAAAAATTTTAATCATTCAGATTAAACTAAGAAGTTTGTTTGATGTAAATATCGTTATCCAGAGAGCTGTTGGTTAAACATTTATTCTCAAACTGTTGGACTAAAGCCAATGAAGATTTTAGGAAAAGAATTGCTAGAGGAGTGGATAAGTCTTTTTAAATGAAATTATTTTATTTTGATGAACAACAGAATTATCTTGTCTATCATATTTAAATTGACCTATGACATCTTTGCAAGTTATCTAAGTACTGTTTTAGTAACATTTTCAAAGAACGAAAGCAAGGGTCAAATTACTACAACATTATCATTATAATAATACATATCCCTTGGAAGGGAAATAATGTTGAGAAAAAGGTCAGCCAGTCATTCATCCATTTGGAGCATAGGGAGCTTTGCTTTATGAATCATCTGAAAAATTGGGAGAAAATATTCAAAGCAAGAGTAGAAGAAAATCTGTTTTGACTGCTTCTTTTCAGAACTAGCATGAAGACCATCGTGTACTTCATAAATACTAGGTTGAATGCTCTAGCTCTGGGTTTCAAAAAATATACTTGAGACAGAAAATAGCACTTCACTATAGATACAAGAAGCATTTAATCTTTGAATTACTAATGATGAGTAAAGGGAGTAGAAAATAAGAGGAAGATACATTTGTAAATACATACATATACATATATGCGAATTTCTATAATAAACATAATGAGAACAGCCATGTTGCCAAACTTTATAGCATCACAGATTCATAGGGCAATCAACATCAAAGATAGTGGCTGAGTAAAGCGCAAGCACCCAATTGTGTATGCAAGGGAGAGAGATAAGATAAGAGCAAAGAACAAACAGAAACTGACTGGATTTCTTCAGAAGACCTTAGCACAGATAGATGATTTGGTTACTGCTTATTTTAGAGGAATAGCAAGAATCTACTAATTACTGAGCAATTGTGTCTGTAAAAAGTCATACAAGATAATGTGATCAAATATATTAAAATCCAGTATGCATCAGAAGAATGAGGAGTCAAACAACTTGTGAGGAAATTAAGAGTAGAAACTGTAAGGAAGAGCTCAAGATCTCAAATTCAGTGGATATTGAGATCAAGGGGGAAATGTTCCAATATCTTTCAGTGTTAATTCTAATTGTGCTAATTACAGAGCTATTACAATTATGTGTGCTCAGAGTGCAGTGAAGTTGACTTTTTAGGACTGTGTCAGTTATCTGGATTAGAAATGAGATTGGCATACTCTTTGTTAGAATGAAATGATAAATATAAAAAAAGGAGAAATATTCAGAAGGAATCCCTAGGCTTTTAAAAAAGTTAGTGGTATAATTTGGAAACATAGAGGAGGAAAGGAAAAATGATATCTGAACAAATAAAGCAATATAAGAAATCTCAAAATCTTCTCTTTGGACATGAAATAGACTTCATTAAGAAAAACATCCTCACCCTTCTTGAAAACTCTCTACCATTTGATGTTAATGACTAAAATCACCTCAAGAACACAATTTATTCTCAGGGAGTTTGAGGAAATCACTCCTGTGAATTCTCTTCCTTTCTGTCTGACCATTCCTTCTTAATTTCCTTTCCTGAATCATTATGTATATTTTAAGTCTTAACTGTGGAAGTACAGCAAAGACTGGCCTCTGTTTCTGTAGTGTTTTTGACATTTAAGAGAAAGGAAACAATATTACAACTTTCCAGGAGAGTTAACTACACTGGTCAACATTTAGATAATCAGGCAGTTCTTGATTATTCACAGAGAAAGAGTAGACTTTAGGTGAGTCTCCAGAGATTAGGCAGGTTGCTAGTGCATTGTTTGACTTGCCTAAGGAGAAATTTCACTCACAGGGTTATGTCCCTGTATCTCTTTCCCTTTTCATTACCTAGCAAGAAAGCAGCTGGGAGAAGAATTCATTTGTCTGCATGACTCTTCATCAAAATATGACTTCTTATAGAATTATATTTGTCTGTAGACTTAATTGGCAAAAGGATGTTTTTGGTAAGGATAGATGTATAATGAAAAGGACTCTGAGAGGTAATCATAGCTAAATTTCTGACACAGAATTTGTTCTGAGACCATACCCTCATCATTATACGAATGTGTTTAAGAATCTAAATATTATGGAATGAAATTAAATTAGTCCTCAAATTTAAAAAAAAGCATGTTTTTCATCATTCATAGAAATAAGGGAGCAAAAGAATGAGAAAAGGACAATATAATGGATAAATTTTAGGTGAAGAATGAAAGGGAGGCATTACATAGAAATGAAACAGCAGATAGGACTCTATTAAAAAGACTTTTTTAATGATAAAAAATTTAAATTATAAACTGATAAAAAAAAGTAATTTCTTGTAAACTTTTGTGAAACATATTAAAAGGGATTGTTTGTGAGCACTTAGGAACAGAAGCACTAATCACTATTGGCCACCATGGATTCATTAAGAATAAATCATGCCTGACTAATCTCATTGCCTTTCTTGACAAGGTTACTAAACTTAGAGATCAGACTACCATAGACACAAGTTATCTGGATTTCTGCAAAGCATATAGCATGATCTCTCATAATTTGTTTCTTTTAGACAAATTTAAGATGTGTGACATATATAATACAGATTGGTGGATTCAGTTATAGTTGAACACTAAAATGCAGTGATTGATAGATTCATGTTATCCTGTAAGAGGATCTCTGGGAGAATGATATATGAGTTATAAAGCTCTTGATAAGTGTTTGACACATAATTGATAAATAAATTCTTCTTTCCTTCTCTTCTTTACCTTCAGTTGTACAATTAGCTCAGTTATATTACCTTTAGAATTACAGAATTTAAAATGGAAGGGGTCTTTGAGATCCTCTAGTTCACACAAATCCCCATTTTGCAAATAAGGAAACTGAACCTCAAAAAAACATTAATGATTTGCCAAAGTTGTCAGTGACATGCAAGCAGTCATTTTATTTCAATCTTTTGAGTAATCATACTTGAAAGTGCTAGCTAATAATTCTGATGAAAATTGGGCTAAGAAGCTATCCTGTACAAAATAAAACAAGGATAAATTTATAATCTTACTTTTGGATTAAAAGGATTCAATGGATAATTGCAGAAGAGGGAGATGAATTGAGGCAAGAATACACATGAAAACATATTGTTTTTTGTTTTAGAGAAGTTTATGGGGTGGGGGGAAGCTTACTATTTATCAACAATAGGACATGGCATCCTAAAAACTAATCTCAATTATTGAAAGAATAATTTCTTAAATAAGGAAGGCAATAATGCTGATGAACATCTTCCCTGGGACAGGTCAAATTTGATGTGTTGCATTAGAGTCTGGATACTATGCTTTCAAAGTAGTATTTGTTCCCTAGAAAGTGTCAGGAGGAAAGGGACCAGGTTGGAGAGTGGACTTTTAAAATAAGCTATATGAGAAACTTTGGGGAGGGTGGGGTAAAGAGACCATTTTTGCATGTATAGCTAAAAGATGACAGAAAGATGGCATGATTTTTATTTTTAATATTTTAAGGAAATGCATGTGCAAGAATACTTAAAAGTGATTTGTGTGTCTTCAGAGAAGTGAATCAGTATCTAATGGTTAAAAGTTGCAGAGAAGAAAAGGAAGGTGAACTTCCTAACGGTTAGTGGTGTTTTAAAGAGTCTTTCATTGCCTCAGGATGTGATGAATTCCCTTTCATTTTATATCTTGAAGCAGAGAATGGATCTTCATGATTTTTTTTTTTAAATTTGACTTATAAGTTGTCTAAGATATTTTATTTTGTGATTTTTAGATGTTGGTACTTCAGGATATATTTAAAAACACTTAGGCCTATTTAGTTCAAGAACCCTACAGGTATACTAAGGAAAGCCATTCTGGGATCAGTCCAAGCTCCTGCTAAGGGAAACACAGTTGAGAATAGCAACTGAACTGTCAGCACAAGGATTTTACGTTGTCCCCTGGAAATCTCCAGACATTCTGCTTAATCTCCCAGAGCTACTGTGGAACTCACTCAAAAATCGCAAAATAGAAGGTTCCACAGCAAACTTTAAGGAGTTAGACATCCTGGTCCTCCCAGGGGGCAATAGCCTGACATAGTACCACAACATGACATTTGTCAAACCAGGTCTTAAAACTAAAAGGGAATCTTTGATCATCTTTCTTATATGATGTCTATTTTCATTTAAATTTGTATTTAACATTGATATTAAACATCATGTGAAGAGTGTTTTTAATTTTTTTTTTTACAGAATAGATTTATGCAAAGAAAACAAACCCTGGAATAATATTAGTCTGTGCATTTCTTAAAATGTAATTATTGTAAAATGGACAGGTAGTATAATTAGTAGACTTATACAGAATTTGTTTTAAAAAATTGGCATAATCTATCCAGATTAGTTCAAGTCCATACCTATTTAACATATTTATGAACAATCTGGAAAAAAGAACAGAGAAGCATATGATTTAAAATAGGGAAGAAAAGCAAATATTGTGCTCTAAGATTTATCATTCCATAAAATGTAGAAAGATTAAAAGAATGGGCAAAGAGGTTCTTAAGTCAACTTCAGTACATGGATTAGTGAAGTAGGGAGAAAAAGAATTAAATTTATAAGTAACCTCCCCTTTAGTAGAGCAGATCTGGAGAAGTATATTTTCTAACAGAACACCATTTGAAATATATATAATTAAAATATGTAATTATATAGATCATTATTTAATATGTATGAATATGCAATATTAAAACACCAGAGAGGGACTCTAAAACAAGGATATCTAAAACAATGACAACACTATCAAGACAGAAACACGGCTGCAAATGGATTGTGGGGAATAGGCAAATTTTATTACAGGAATGAAAAATGCAACAGTTGGATGCACAAGTAAGAATATTGAACCTCAATCATGGAAAAAGACTGTAGCTACAGAATGATTCTCCAGTGTGTGAAGAAAGTATAATAAGTTTAATTTGAAAAAAATGGAACAAAATGAAAGATAATTAATAAAAGTCCATAAGTTATATAGAATATTCTATAAATAATTATTCTAAAAACTACTTTGAGACAAATTCATTTCTGTTAGAATACATGAAGCATATGGTGCAACTCTGACTGACATCTCAGGCTCAATAAGATCAAAATAAATATGGTTATCTCTATACTTAAATCTACCCTGTTGATTGATTTTTGATTTAACAAAATTAAAATTTACAGGGCTCAGTAATAGTATGGCTATCAGAGGATCAAGGGGATGAGAAATCCAGATGACACAATTGGGGAAACAGAATGATTGAGAATTTCAGCAATAATAAGTAAGTTTGAGGGGTGGGGGGACAGTTTGGAAGGAACAATAATCAATTCACTTTGGATATATTGATTTGAAGATGTCTGTAGGACATTCACCAACAGGTAGGTGGAGGTCTGAGAATGAATGTCAGGAGAGAGAATAAGAATGAATAAGTAGATTTGTGAAGCCTCATTATTTAAATGATAATTGAGTCTGTGGGAGCTGATAAGATCATCCAGTGAAATAGTACAGAGGAAGAAAAGAAAAGGGCCAAAGACAGGATATTGTGGGACATATACAGGTATGACCTGAATGTAGGAGTCAAGTAGCATAATTGATAGAGTACTGGATCAGACTCAGGAAAATCAGTTTAAAAATTTTCTGAAACCCTTATTAGCCAAGACCCTTGGCAAATCACTTAAGACTCTGCCTCAGGTTCTTCAACAATAAAATAGAGATTAAAAGTAACACCAAATTTGCATTGATTGTCATGCTGATCAAATGAGATAACATTTATAAAGGTTTAGCTCAAGATCTGGCACAGTCTAAGACTTACATAAATACAAGTCAATATTATTGTCATTGTTGCTGTATTTATTTATGTTGGTGATGTTATTATTATCTAGGGGAAAAAGTACTGAGAAAGAATAGTTGGGTAGGAGGAAAACTATGTTAAAATGTCATCAAATCTATAAAGAAGACAGAATCAAGGAAAAGAGGATATTTGACATAATCAAAAGCTACAGAGAAGTCAAGAATAATGAGAAATAAGAAAATACCCTAAATTTGGTACTTAAGAGAGATCATCAATAATCCAGAAAAGACCAGTTTTGGTTGCATGAGGTTGGAAGCCAGACTCAAGATTTTACAAGAGAATGAAAAGAAAGATCACTATTAGACAGCTAGTTGCTGTTGGAGGTCAAGTGTGGGCTTTTTGTGGGTGAAGAAGTAGCCAGTAGAGAGGGAAAGACTGAATCTAAGTGAAATGGTGGGAATGACAGATTAGACAACTATTGAAGAAGATGAGAGAGAAGGACATTACTTGTAGAGGGGTTTTGGCAAAGATAGAGGGGCACAGCATGTGAGATGGGGTAAAGGAGGAGATAGTTATAGAGGCAATCTAGTAATATCAAATGAAGAGTAGGGAAAAAGAGGCATATCTTAACAAATGGTTTATTTTTCCAGTGAAAATAATGTAATGTTCTCATCTAAAAAGGAAAGGGTGATAGAAATATGGGATGTTGAAGGAGTGAAGAAAATATTTGGGAAAGTCATGCAATAATATAGTGGTAACATATATCAATCTTTATTATAGTTTACAATGAAAATAGAATCTCAAGCAGTAAGGGTAAAATTAAAAAAAATCCACTACTATCCTCACAAACAATCTTACCTACAGTATCAATATATAACACTAATCTCTCTTTATAGTTCATTTATATAGAAAATTGTTTTGGCACATCAGGGGAAAGATAGAAATTTTTCAGATTCCTTGGAGAAGTTAAGATTAAAAGGATTACATTACAAAAGTGACTTTGAAGATTATTTCCTCCAATCTCTTTCATTTATAATTTGAAACAAGATTTTAAGTGAATCACCCCAGATCAAGCAACTGGAAAAATCAGGGTCAGGATTTCAATCCGAGTTCTTGGTTTTGTAAAGCATTTTTCTACCAATATTCTCTCAGTTATAGCTTAAAATTCATATTTGAGTTGTTTTTCTTTGAGTTCCTGAAATGTTGGATCTGGGAAGTCCATTTCAATTGCTTTGTGGTGGACAATTTTTTGAATTTTATTATAGAAGTATATGTGGAATACTTGGAAGAGGAAAAAAACATAGCAGTTACTAAGTATAGATCTAAGGATTTTGTAAAGTTTTCCTAAATATTCTTGAGGAAAATATATTGTAAATGAAGGTTGATACAGTGACAGCATTATAGACACAGATTATGAGATTTTAATATGGCAACAATATGGTATACTAAAGGTAAAATTATTGCCATACTTAGTGTTCCTATGAAAATATGAATATCTTCCTGAATGAGGCAGAAAGGAACAACATGATTCTTTGAGATATTAACTTGAGTCACTTTTCTCTTGGACACTATAAATATATATATTTATGTATGCTTGTATGTAAATACAGAAACAGACAGAGAGAAATAGAGAGACAGAGAGACAGAGACAGAGATGGAGAGAGACACAGAGAGATTATGAATGCTATTAATTTTATTGTGTTATCTTAGCAAATTAGTGTCCAGTGGCATAATTAGACCACTAGTACAGACTTGTGAACTCTAATATTAGAATGGTGACATAGTTGATTACTTCTTAAAAACTAAAAATTGCTACTCCTCTGTGGACACCATTCAACAAAATTCTTAAGTGCTAAGAGTTTGAGTGCAAATTAGACAAGTATACCAGAGATTGTTGCAGTTTTTTGTCCATCATTCTTAAAGAGGACCAAAGACATCAGGCAGGTGAAACTAAGACATGCAAGTGAATTGACTTTGAGTGAAGAAGGACCAAGCAAAGTCACCAGACTCACTCTCTCCTCCAGAGTCATATGGATGTATTGGCAATTCACATCATGAAGATTGGAGATGACCCAGGGTGCAGTGAGAGACCTTGTATTTTTAAGCTAAGGTCTTTCCCAGTTTCAGTTTGTCTGAGAAAAATAACATTCTGATTATGATCAGGTCAAAAATGAGAACAAAAAATTGACTTTTAACCTACTCAAAAAAAAAAAAAAATCTGGAGAAGACCCTCAGATTTTCTGTCCAGAATAGATAGAACATGTGTGCAGAAAAATGTGACTGAGGAAGAAATATTCTCAATAATACATAAGAAAAGTTCTTAAGGGTATCAGGATCATATGAGCCTAGGATCATTTCAGTTTTTCTGTTGTCTAGCTTATGTTAATCATAAACAAATATTGATTATGTCACCTATATTACCAAGTCCTTTGATTCAGATTCATTATCATACAATTTCTTATTCCTCTCTTCTTATTTCTTTATTTTTTTGTAATCCCTTCATTTCTTCCTTCTTTTCTTTTTTTCCTTCCCTCCCTTCCTCCTTTTTCCATTCTTTCCCTCTGGCTAATAATGCACCAACAAATAATCAGTTTAAGTGCCCTTTAAATTTCTTCTCCTAAAGATATTATCCACCTATTAAGTTTCAGACAAATCTCATTATTAAGCAAACAGACACTGTCTCCTTCATGGTATCTGATAAAGAAAATGAGATTATGATTCTTAAAATATCATTTAAATGAAGCAAAACATTTTACATTCTCATCATTTTTTTCATTGTTTTTAAGGAGTTTAATTTTGTGACTTTCTTGATCTTCTGTTACCCTTGACTATTATTCAACAAAATAGAGTTTTACTTTAGAAGCATTTTCATTTTTAAAGTAAAAACAAACATCATCATTAATTCCAAGCAAGAATTGCTTTTAAGATCTTAATTTGTGATGGAATCTAGTCTACTTATATCTTATATACACAATTTCTTTTTTTTTCTGGGGAAGTTTCAAGAAAATAAATGCATTATCTATCCGTATTGCTATGGCAATGCTTCAAGAGTTATCAAAATTCTTTACATACAAGATGCAGATAGCAAATAATAGCTTATTTATGAATATTTTAGGGAGTATTTTAGGAGACATCCTTCTGCATTACTTACACAAAGTTACATTGAGAAAGCTAGTTCAATGTAAGTTTCTGAAAAAGTCTAAGTGTGATCTGCAACTCAATCATCTGCAGTGAATATCTCTGACTGTAATTCATCACACCTGGTATTTCAGGCAACATATCATTTGACAGCAAGGAGATCCCAGGAGTCATTCTAACCATGATTATCACAATTCAGTCACTCTTCAGTTGAAAAGTCAAGTTAGAATGGGGATTATATACTTGACTTTTTCTCCATTCAAATTTATTTATACTCTTTTGGAACTTGAATTGACAAGATGAATGCAGGAATGAAGTAGGAAAAATTTATCTTCCTCTATGTCAGAAGTGTAAAACACCTGACCTGCAAGGAGGTAGCATGAGTTTAATAATGGTCCCAAGTAATGGAAAAAATTTTTAAATAATAAATAAAAATATAATAAGCATAGATACCATTATATTTTAAAACTAAGTCATTTTTGAAGTTCATACTCATCCTTCTATAGGGATTCAAGTTTTTCATTTCTATTTTAGTTTGATCCTACTGCTTTCTGTGACTGCCTCCAAATTTTTACTTTTATAACATTGAATACTTATTTTTGAAAAGGGAAAATGCTTAGCTTTAGTGTTATGTATAACATAGCAATAAATTTTTTTAAGGAACTACTTATGAGCTACTTCATGAGTTGTAGAAAGCAGTTGTTACAAAAATTTAAATTTTTAAATAATAATTTTAATATTTTAAAATAATGTTGCTATTGTTTTACTTTTATATGTAAAACTGCAATATTGAAAAATGATCAATCTGGGGGCTCCCAATATGGTCTGACCTCCCCGTCTGACTCAATTATCATAAATTTTCTTTAGAATCCATTAATATGTTTTAAAATTAACTTGTAAATATTTAATTTTATAGCCTTTTAGATGAGTTTTACTTTTTTCTGTTTATTAATTTATATTTCTTTCTTGATTTTTGTTTTTATTTTTTATTTACATTATAATTACTTACCAATAATTATTTTCTGAAAGACAAACAATTAGGTGGAATAGAAAAATGTTTTGGGTTTAAAAAAATCTTTTCAGAAAAAAAGTATAAATTTTCACTAAAGGAAGAGTTTCATATGATCAATTGTTTCATTTTGACTAGAAAGGTCCCTGTTTCTCATAGCATATACTGAAACTTATACTTTCATTTCATAGGTAATACTTTAAGTTTTGTGTGTCATTTTATCAATAACATTTTCTTTGATCTCGCAACTCTCCTCTGAGTCAGGTACAACAAATATTATTTTGCAGATTAGGTAAATGGAAGCTCAAAATGGAGTTTTAAAGTTCCTTGCCCCTGTCATAGAGATAATTCATATGGAAAGTGGAGTCTTCTTGACTCCAAGTTCAACAGTATATCTACCACCCACTAATGCCAAGAAATTAAATTAAATATAAAGAGAATAAATTGAAAATCTTTTGTGAATTTTCACATCAAAGCAGTAAACAGATTAAAAAAATTTTTTAAATGTTTTTGTGAGGTCAGAAGTTTCTTCACTAAAGAAATGGTAAAAAATAAATTCTAGACTGATACAGTGTGAATGGGAAAGAAGATTTACCCTTTCCATAGAATGAGTATAGTGGAGGGTCATTAGTTCACTGATAACAGTAATTATATTAGTGGTTCAATGGTAATTATGATCAATTAACAAACATTTATTAAGCCTCTGCTATATGGCAGACTTTGTGGTAGGTATAAAGATTCCTTGTTTTAAGAATTTTATAATAATAGCATTTAATGGGTATCATTGAGAAGTAGTTAGTAGAGATTGAAATCCAAAGAAATAATAAGAATTGTGAATGCAATCATAAAGAAGTAGCTCCTCAGGTGCTTTCTAGTAGCAATAATTCAATATAGAATTATTGTTGCCAAAGTCTAGTCAATTGGGTAGAAAGCAGTAAGTTACAGGGCAAGGTGGAGTTGGTCCTTTATGGCAGAACAAATAGAGGTATGAACAGATCATTGATCATGACAGTGATGTTAAGTATTTGTGAGACTGGTTACATATGGTGAATAAGAGAATGAGAATACGTAAGGCTGCATCATATTGCTTACCTTCTCAGTGGTGGGAGAATGGTGGGAGACAGGGAGAGAATTTGGAACTCAAAAACATTTTTTAAAATGTTAAAAGATTAAAAAGAACAATATTTTAAAAAAGAATAAGAATAAAGGCTATCACAATATTGGGGAGATGCACTATGGGGTTTTATGAAAATATGGAAAATAATTGCATAAGAGAAGGTATATAGTAAAATTTTTGCCCATGATCATTTACTTACTATTTCTTTTGTTTAGATATATTTCTCCCTGATAAGACAGTAAATTCTTTGAGGAGAGGGACTGCTTCATTTTTCTTTCTGTATTCCTAGAACCTTACACAATGTCTGGCAATAATAGACACTTGACATATGCATATTGATTGAATGATTGATATCATCTGAATTAATGAATGAACTCACATATCTGTCAAAATAATTTGTTAAAAAATTAACATGTGTGGAAGCTGATGTACTTTAAGTTAAGGGAATCTTGGCCCTATCTAAGATTTAGAGATATCCAATTGCTAATCAGGTAGGGATCATAGTGGCGCTTTTTCTATGTCTCTGATCCCTGCTTCATTAGTGCAGGAAGTTAGAAGGTAGGTAATCAGGTTCCTATCTGATGTTATAACTGAACTCTAACAGTGCTTTGCTGCCCAAGGTACCTTATTTAACTCTTACCCCATTTCCCTTCCCAAATGGTACCAGGTTTATATTCTGCAACTACTCAGCTCAATAGATAGAGACATCTCTATGTGGATGATTCTTGTTTTCTTACAAAATACCAAGAAAATCTCTTCCCAGCAGTATCATTTCTTTTTTGAAATTGATTTTACTTCAATCTTTCTTCATTCTTTGAAAAAGATGTTAAAATATTTATAGGTTTTGTAACTTCTTTAAAACTTTTAGGATATTCACATGGCCTTTCAATATTAAAATTTAACTTAAATGTTTGAGATCATCCTAAGTGTAAATAACTGTGAAGCTTAAATTAAGCTATCATCTTCTTAGTGCTTTGTGTTAGAATCAGCAGCAGCTGCACTGGCTCTATTTCTGCAGAACTTGATAAATCTCAACAAATATGGGTGGGCAGAGGAAGGAAAGATTTTTCTAAAAGTGAAAGAATATTTCAGTGACAATCTATTGAGTCACTTCTTTTTCCTATTCTTATTATGGCACAATATTAGGGGACAATGTTTGAAGGTTGCTGAAATATAAAATTTGCTCCACAGGACTTTTATTCCCCAAGGTCATGTGCCTTCCAGCCTGGCAAGATGCCACTTTTGGCAGATAGGAATCGAGACTCTGGTGCTACTGCCTCATTAGTGTCCGCCACAAAAGCATGAATACCCTTTCAGAAGAATTAAAGAAAAAGTCAGATGAAACTAGGGCAGAAATTGCTACCATGGATACAAAGCTGGACCAAATACCATAGTTGCATATCTGAATAAGTTGGTGTACAAAACTACAAGAACAGGAAGGGTGAAAAAAAAGGAGAAAGAATGTGCTAACAGATAGGGGAAAAATTTCCAAGGATAATGCAGAACAAAAAACCCCCAATTTAATTTAGCTTTCTATGCATAAAAGTCACCTTCATGTTATTAAGAAGAAGACACTGGGATTATAAGATACACTGGAAAGGGGGAAAATAGTTCATAAGCTACATCTGAGTCATTTTCTAGACAATCAATAGTAATTTTTGCAATATTTAAATAAGGAAGGAAATCAATACTCTATAAAAAGATATACAATGTCTTAGAGTGGAAAAAATGATAGAAATGTCATAACTGGTAAAAACTGAAATGCAAACTGTCAGATTTAGAAGATAAAGATAACCTAGTAAAAGCTATCCTTGGCCAGTGAGAGAGAATATAAATTCAAACAATCTTCCTGTCCCTTTAACCTAAGCATCTCTGTATAGACATAGAGGACATCCTATATTTTTGAAAAAAAAAGCATTTTCTTAAAGAAATGAAAAAAATACATTTCTCTCATGACTGAAGGTGATATATAATAGAAAATTGCATTTGTTTTTTTTAGACAAAAGCTGTTCCAGCAGGGGCAAAGTCTGCTAAAAATGGCAAATGGAAATATCTAAGAGGAAATATCAAGGAATCAAATAGAGAGAATATTAAATAAGAACACCGGTGTCCCCTATTATTGCTAAAGCATATAGTTTCACAGATTTCATAAAAGTGGTCCTACAATTACTATTCAGTCTTGTTTATTGCACTGAGATATCCCAGAAAGTTTATTATAAAACCTTACCAGTAATTTAAGGGACAGCCCTTGTTATTATATGAGATAGAAAGGAGAGAGATGGAGAGAAAGGATATTTTAAGAATTTATGAAAATATGTAAGAATCCATTGAATGAATCATCCTGAAAGAAATGAAGGAAACTATACCTCCATAGCAAAAGAAAATAAATAAAGCAATATGAAAATGTTATAAATGAAAGACATTTTGAAAGTAGAAATGGAGAATCTTGGCTCTGAACCACAGGTTTTCTTCCTCTATTCCCACCCCCTACCTCTGAGAAATCTCTCTACCTAGCATTCATAGGTTTTCATACATTTCACTCATTCAAACGACAAAACAATATTTATTAAGGATTGAATGTATATCATTTAAATAAGAGGCAAAGTATATCTTGATCTCAATATCTTGTCATCTGATATGAAAGGCAAATAAGAAATTTTTGAAATTTTTGTGACACACAATAATGGACATACAAGTTATACAAAGAGAATATGGATGATCAACTTAGAGCACTTGGGAGGACCATGAAAGATCTCCTCCAGGGGATAATAAATGCAGAGACACCAAGATAGGATACACAGTGTCCTTAAAAAAAAAAAAAAACCCTGAAAATTGTCAGTATGTCTATAGGAGGTGACTATGTTGCTGGGAGATAACTCATGTAACCACATGAGTTAAAGTTTGAGTAACTACTTTTGGTTAACATATAGAAAAGTAGGTTTAGGAGGGAATGATTGATTTCTTCATGAAACTGAAGGGCTATAATGTAACAGATGTATTTTGTTTAGACCTAAAGGGCAAATGAGGTGTGCTAGTGTCAGAATCTTCTGTAGTTTCCCCAACTACCTTCAATATAGATTAGACTTGTTAGTTTTGTTTTGTTGTTATTTTTTCCTGAAAGATGACAGAGCAATCCCTAGGAAGTGATTGACTCAAGAAACAAATCTCAAGTTGTATCTCTTTTAATTTAGCTTCCTGGATTGATGTACCTTTCTTGTCACCTAAGGTCATAAAAAAGTCTACCCATGTAGAATCGGGGCACTTCTGATAGCAAAAATGTCAAAAAATGCATGAATTACCACATCCTGCCTTGTTGAATATACCTATTTTCACAGTTGTCTATGGGGATGAGATCTGATGCAATTGCCATTTTTTGAAAGAGTTGTAGTTGCCAAAGGGATGGTGATTTCCTGGCCCTTAGTAGTCCAGAGAGTGAGGAGGTCAGTGAAATTTGAACTATTCAACCAATAGCAAGTTGTTCTGACATCAGTAGCTGTAAGATAATTGAAAAACAATTGAATTCTGTAGTCTATAGTAGAACATTGAGACCTTGACAGAAACAATTAGTCTGAAAGCAACAGCGCTTATAGATAGAAGATGAAATGATGGGCGAGTAGTTTTCAGTTTGGGTTCTGTAATATGGACCCAGCCATCTGCTGCTAGTCCTCACTTGCAATGTGAGTCAAACCTGCCAGAACTATTTGTAAGATTCAAGAGAGCCAAATGGGAAAGTCGCAGCTCTGGATGCTGACCTTGGCCAGTCAGGCTAGTCGGAATCAGTTCAAATCTTAGTCAGTTGGGCAAACTACTAAAAAGGATTGGATATATGCAATCTCTTATTGCTGCGTTGATGTTGTCTCCCAAGGTTTGTTGCAGTACTTAAGAGAAGTAGTTTGCTATTAAGCTGAATTTTATGACTCTGAACACCTATATTATTAATGGTCATGGAAAACATGAGGAATGGGAAGTACTGTGCACCAGAAACTGGGGAAATGTGAGTTTGCCCAGACTCAAAAAACAGCAGCCAAGATTATTACAGGCAAGTCAGTTATAACTATAGCTATAGGATGTTTAATACTGTTTCCAGTTGAATTGGTCTCTGACCAAACCAAGGCCCCTTTTGGCAAGATAAATGATTTTTGAAACTTAAATGAAGACCACAAGGGACCTGAGACCATAGGGATCCCCTTTGCTTTTTTTTTTTAACCTTCTTCAGGTGGATGGAATTTCTTTTTATGTGCATAATTGTTTTTAAATCACCTGGGGAATTGTCCTATAAAAACTTGATAAGCATTTAATTGATAGTAAAGTCTAGAAGATCCAGGATCTTACCACCAAGAAAGTGGGTGGGATATTAGATAGGGCCATTATTTACAGGATTCTTTCCTCTCCATTCTCCTGTCTTCCCACAATTAGAGATGGATAGTTTGTTTTTTGTTTGTTTGTTTGTTTTTCCTCTTAAAGGTAACAAAACTGTCCCTGGAGATCTGCTTAATCTAAGGAGCCAAATCTCAAACTCTCCCTCCACTAATGTAGATTTCTGGTATACTCTTGGTTGTATTAATGAAATCATTGATCTTCTCTAAGGGCATAAAGAAAGCATTCTCTTATAAGGTATAGTCCTACAGACTTGGAAGTCCCAGGACTGCCAGAGATATGGAGAGAACAGTACTGATATCTACCCAAGTTAAATACTGGTGAATCAGTAATAAATAACTTTTCCATGCTACAACTATTTCTTTTTATTTGTAGCTGAGTGACCATATTTGTTCCAATTATAGATGTGAAGAGACTCACACCAATTATTGACAAAATAAAAGTTACAAAGAGGTAGATATCAACCCAATCTACAAATATGTAGAAACAGAGCTTTTGCATTGATGCTGAAATTTGATCAACACAACTACCCTAGATAATGATGGTTTATTTATTAATAAATCTTAAGTGGAAGGTTGATGATCATTCTGAAAGAATGTTGTACAGGAGGTATTTTTGCAGTCTTATGTGCCTCCCAACTGTGATGCTATAGTTCTGATATTCTGATAGAAAAATGGAAACAGACAAACTATTTTGAATGGAATAAAGTTGAAAAAAAATTATCTGTAAGTCAATTGTTTTGGACATTAATTATTAAATTATTACTTAATAAATTTTGGGAATATTATCCATGTAAAAGTCTTGAGTTTAAAAGTAACTACAAGATGTATATAGTTTCATATTAAGGGTTCATATTAAGGATATTTAAAATGATTTTGTTTTCTATCATTCTAAACCTGATTTTATTTAAAAAAGAGAAAATCAACTTGATTTATTATTTCACTGGTTGAAGTTAATGCTAGAATTAATCTTTTGAGATTCTTGCATCCTTCCCTGTTTTTAAATGGTAAATTAGTTTTCCTAAACAAGGTAAATTTTGCAATTGTATTTTACTTATCTGAATAAATATTATATGTGCATTTGATACTAAAATTCCAGCAAGAAATGGTGAATCATCTAGTGAAGAAGATAAGTAAGGAAAGAAGGGAAATAGGAAAGAAATCACCAAGAAGGAAAGCAAGGAAGGTGGGATAGAAAGGAAAGAATGAAAGAAGGAAGGAAGGAAGGAAGGAAGGAAGGAAGGAAGGAAGGAAGGAAAACAAGCACCAATTAGATTAAGAGATAAAGAGGAGCAGTTTTACTCTACTAACATATTAATTTTCCTAACAAAATGGCATGCAAAAAATGAGTTGAAACAGAGCCATCTTGAGTATTTTGTATTCTATTTGTGGATATTAAATTATAGGCAGACAGTTGGCGTCATTTCACAATTGTACCACTTGCCAGAATAGTGCTATGAGATGAAAAATAAATAGTTCTGTAATTTATATTAGTTTGTCAGACTTTGCATAGAAATGTTAGTGAGCATCATATATCAAAAACACCCACATAATATTTTATAGTATTACAATAAGTGTTTTGAATATGGTACATGCATCCATGACTCTTTTCTCATAGAAAGATAATGTATTTTGTCATGAACAAAAGATTGATAATTAATAATTACAAGACATCTAAAAATCTAAAACTTTTTCTATATATACATATATAAATATGTTTAAGTGAAAATTTTGTGGCTAAATATTAATCAGGACCAATGAAATATCTGTTTTCATAATAATTAAATATTTGTTTATATGTAATATAGCTGAAATCTAAGATAAAATTCTACATGGAATAGTCAAGAAATTAGAATTCTTGTGCAAGCTTTATCAGTCTTTGTTAACATATTTGAAGTTTTTCAATCTCTCTAGATCCCAATTTCTTCACATGTAAATTGGGAAGTCTAGTCTAAATTATCTGTCTGGTCTCTCACAATTTTAATATGTACTTATATAGTTCTACTTGTCATTTTCCATTTTAGTCACTTGATTTTGAAAATTCTTGAAAGAAGATAAATAAAATTTCAATATTTTACCTTTAAATTGCCTCTCTTAATAAAGATTTTTTAAATTGTGAATTTGTGATAATCTGTTAAAAGTTTTATTGCATATGTAATTAAGTAAAGATTATGGTTTTAATCACAAACATTAATTACAACCCAGCACATAGAAAATCAATCTATAGTTATATTCTACATATCACCATCAAGGTGCTACTCTCATCATAAACAGTCATATGTTAGGATATAGAAACCAGCTTTTATTTCTATAATTACTGTAGAATAAGGCAGAAATGCATTTTTTAGATGATTATTTTAGAAAAGGGAATAAAGTATACCAGTTATTGGACAAATAATTAATTGCAGGAGATTTTTGAAGATACATTTACTTAGGTAATTTGATAAATCTAAAACTAGGACACATTTTTACCTAATGGATCTTGCCTTGAATCTCAAAATCTAGTTTATATTCCCATCACATAGTCGATGCTAAATCAATTTTGGTTAAAACATTGATTTCTGATAATTCTGCCATAAAAAAGTGATTTAGTCTGACAACATCTGTTTGTTTTGCCATCTGCTGTTAGAGTTAATATTAGGAGAAAAGAAATAGGTAGATATTTCATACTTGGTTTGATATTCTCAGGTACCAACAGTGTCAATAACCACAGAAGCACACCTGCTGAAGAGCCAGGAAAAAGAATTAACCTATGAAAGGTGAATTGATGACAACTGGTTGATTGATACTGGTCATTAGATAAAAGTTTGTAAAATAGGAAAGAGTTTTTAGGAATTCCATGCTCTAGGAAAGTTTTAACCCCTAGAAGTCAAGGGAAGTAGTCAGGGCATCCTCTGAGGACTCAGCTTACTTTGTGAAAAGCAGTTGGGAAAATAAATCCAGAAATGCTACTATATTGACATTATCAACTCTATTATGAAGAAAAGCAGGAAGGAAGGAAGCTGTCAAGATTGAATTTGTGAGCATGTTCCCTAAAGGTCAATGACTCCCCCCCTTTCTTTTCTTTCCTCTATCCTTCATAGGTATTGCTACTAGTATCATTTTTAGAATGTCAAAAAAGTCAATAAGGAAAATTGTTCTATACTCTTTATTCAGGTAATTTTTATGACTTGAAGCCAAATCTAATCTTGATTGCAGTATACATTCTACTATATTGAATATCAGGTATGAAAACTAAGGACTCTCTAGAGGACCTGGCTATAATTGCCAGTCCAAAACAATCTTAAAGAGATACAAACTTTTCCAGTCTTTAATATCACAGAATGAGAAAGTTTAAAACCATGGCAGAGAGCATAAAATCACTTTCCTATAATCAAGAGATAAAGATCTGATCCCACTGTTTTTTGGCTCTGCCTACCTATGTTTAATCCTGAGGTATTATATTAATGTTTTCATTTGTGGACATTTTTGTGGCTCTTCCCCTAAAGGTCTAACCCTGGCTTTGTATTCTCCAACTGTTTATTCCTCTTCCTCAATAAAGTCTCTGAATTTTTGTACACCAAAATTGCCTCATCACTATAAATATATACCTTGCTGTTGTCTGTGAATTGGTCAGTTGTCTCCAGCTCTGACATAGATTTTACCCTTGAAATCATGTGATTTTTCAGTTCCCTTGACACTAAAGTAACCAAATCCTTGGTTGTGATGGATTGTCTATATGTCAAACTATCCCTTTCTCCTACTAGCTTCTCATCCAGGGCCTTCATTATCAAAACTGTCCCTTTGTTGTCGAATATTGAGTGTTTTTAGTAAATAATAAACATAGAATCATCTTCGGAATTTCTTTACTATTTTTGTTTTCTTTTTCTTTCTTTCTTTTTTTTTGCAAGGCAATGGGGTTAAGTGACTTGCCAAAGGCCACACAGCTAAGCAATTACTAAGTGTCTGAGGCTGGATTTGAACCCAGGTACTCCTGACTTCAGGGCTGGTGCTCTATCCACTGCACCCCTCTTTACTATTTTTTGAAGGGGAAAAAAAGAATAATTCTGAATTCTGATTTTATTTGTCATGAGAAGCAATGTCAAATGAATTTTAAAAAATGTGTCATTCATTATATCATATTTAAGCATCCTGGAGACCATATATTGACTTAGAAAACCTTGTAAAACTTTTTAGAAAGTTCTAGGGAAAAAGTCAATTAATGAATATCTACAAAAGAGAACACTTGACAGGACTCGCTATTACTAGACTAAATTCATTTTGTTTCTTAAGAGGGTCTTTAAATTGGTAGATCATGGAAATAGAGTGATTATGATTTGCCCAGATTTTAATAGTTTTTTTAAAGTATTCCATGTTATTATTATTGAAAAGATGGAAGAGATAGACTCTTTGGAACAGATTGAGTGGTCAGATCCAAAGAGTAGTCAGTCACTGATGGTTTCATATCAACCTGGAAGGTCTCCTCACTCTTGTAGAGTACCACAAAGACATTTTTGCTTGGCATGGTATGGATAAATGGTTTTATCAATAAATTTGATGAAACACTTGGCATGCTTATTAAACAGAAGAATATTCAACAGTAATACATGAACTCAAATAATAATTATTAGTGCCTGAATATGTGTTGAGTACAAGAGATAGTATCAAAATTAACAAATAAAGTATTAACAAGCTAGAACACTGGGTTAAATAAAAGAAAATTACAGTAAATGTAAAGTCTTGCATTGGTATTTAGAAATCAAGTTCATGTGCACAAGATAGGGGAAGCACAATTTGATAATTTTCTTTAAGATGAATATTTTGATGAATTTTAAGTACTATATAATTCAACAGTGTAACTACATTAAAAACTGTTGTGCCAGTGCCCTACATTAAGAGAAGCAAAGATATAAGGAATAAGATCATAGTCCTATTTGCCCTCTTCCCTGGTCTGAACAAAGTTGAATATTATGGTCTGTTCAACGCATTACATTTTTAGGAAGCATGTTGATGACTTACAGATCATCCAAATAATGTCAACCAAAATAATATTGATATCATTTAAATTTTAGTTAAAGGAACTGGACATGCTTATCTAAAAACAGTCTTAGGAGATGATATGATGGCTCTATTCAAGAGCGATGTAATATATAATGTATGACATGTTCATATTTTAAAAGAAGACAATATAGATTTTGAAAATTGCATGAATGTAGAAACATAGTAGAACAGAGTAAATGGAAAGGGAATAAACATTTAAAAAAAATATTATCTCATTTAATCCTCAGAGCAATCTTGTGAGATGGATACTATTATTATTTCAATTTCACAATCAAGGGAAATGGGGCAAAGGTTAAATGACTTAGCTAGAGTCACATAGCTAGTAAGAATCTGAGACTAAATTCGAAAACTTAGATCTTCCTGATTCCAGGCCCGGTTCTCCTTTTCCTAGATAATTCGATTTCTGAAGAAAAATTTTTGACTAAAGAAAACAAGGAAGTTTTTAGGAAAGAAACCTTAAAGAATGGGTACAACATTCCAAAAGTAGAAATAGAACCATGGAGAGAAGGAAATGATGAGAATGTTTCCACTTTATAGTTGATCATTTGAGACCCTGTCTATATGACAGGAAAAAAACTACTGGTATAATGTGGAAAAAATTGTCAAATATCAGGCTGCTTTGTTTTCATAATTCCAATTTGATTCAATTTTTTTGTAAGAATAAGTCAATTTAAATTGATTTTCCCCTCACAGAATTGACTGATCATTTTGATATGCAATTCAACAAGCACTTATTGAATGTTCATTTTATGCAAGACACACATAACCCAAGGTGTTTATTGCTTTAATAGTGAAAATAAGACAAGTATATAAATAAGAAAAATACAAAGCAGAATGTGACAAATTTTATAGTGGATAATCAAAGGGATGCAAAAGTATAAAGGCAAGAGATAGAACTTTAAGCATCAGAAAATGGGGATTCTATGGAGAGTTTATGAAAGAGAAAATCTTTGAATTGAGGCTTAAAGAATAGATAAGTTTTGGATCAATCTGAGAATCAATTATCAGGTTTCTGTTAAGCACCTACTGGGCATCGAACTTTACTAGGCAAAACAGATACAAATACAATAATATAATAATTGCTTATATGAACAAAGGCAGAGAAGTGGAAAGGTTAATAGTAGGTTTGGGAAATTGCCTGTAGATTTTATATATATATATATATATATATATATATATGTATATACATATATATGCCAGCCTCAGCATTGTCTTGCAATCGTATGAAACCAATAGTTTCCATCTTCCCCTTACTTTTTCAGTTTACCTGCATGTTTAAGAAATTGAATATATTCCCCTACCCTCATCAACTGCCCTAGTCTATACTTACACTAATTCTTCTTATTCCTGATTCCCTTAAATTGACCTACAAAACATGTGATCTATAGAAGTAAACATCAGGAGAATCAATAGATAATATTTAGATTTTGGCAGTCTAATGGAAAATATATTGGAATAAATGAATACACCATTATTCAATATTGTATTAGAAATGTTAGCTTCAGCAATAAGAGAAGAAATAGAAATTGAAGGAATTAGAACCAATAATGAAGAAACAACACTCTCACTCTTTGCAGATGATGTGATAGTATACCTAGAAAATCATCTAAAAAACTACTTGAAACAATTAACAACTTCAGCGAAGTCCCAGGATATAAAATAGACCCATGTAAATCCTCAACTTCCTATATATTACTAAAAAACTTCAGCAGTAAGAGATAGGAAGAGAAATTCCATTTAAAATAACTGCAGACAAAATAAAATACTTGGAATTCTACTTGCCATGGAAGTCTCAGAAATTTTATGAAAACAACTGTAAAACATTTTTTTTACAGAAATAAAATCAGATCTAAATAACTGGGCAAAAGTCAATTGCTCATGGATAGGCCAAGATATAGGTCAAAAATTCTACCTAAACTAAATTACTTATTTAATGACTTACCAATCAAACTTCCAAAAGTTTCTCTAGTGATCTGGGGGAAACTAGCTAAATTCATATAGAAGAACAAAAAATCAAGAATATCAAGTGACTTAATGGAAAAAATACAAAGAAAGGCAATCTAGCCATACCAGCCATACTAAAAAACCATCAGTCATCAAAACTCTTTGCTACTGGCTCAGTAATCGAGTGGATCAGTGTACTAGATTAGATACAGAAGAGAGAGCACTAAATGAATATAGCAATCTGCTGTTTTATAAACCCAATGATTATATCATCTGTGATAAAAGCCTCACTCCAGTAAAAATGGCTGGAAAACCTGGAATGATAGTATGGCAGAAACTGAGCTTAGACCAACATCTCACATCCTATACCAAAATAAGGTTGAGATTGGTGCAGGATTTAAACATGAAAGATAATATTATGTCAGTCATGAGAACAGGAAATATGGAACAAATATATGGAAAGGGGAGTAAGACCCAAGAAGAAATAGAGAACATTATAAAAAACAAACTGGATAATTTTAATTACATTAAATTAAAAGGTTTTTTCACAAACAAAGCCACTGCAACCAAGATTAAAAGGAGGGTATTAAATTGGGAAACAATTTTTACAACTAGTATTTCTGACAAAAGACTCATTTCTAAAATATATAGAGAATTTAAGCAAAACAAACAAAAAGTAAAAAATAAGTCATTCCCCAGCTGCCATATAGCCAAAGGATATGAAAAGGCAATTATCAGACAAAGAACTCAAAGTTATCTTTAGTCCTATGAAAAATTGCTCTAAGTCATTATTGATTAGAGAAATGCAAATTAAAACATCTGAAAAGTGCTCTCTCAAACCTCCCAGATCGGCCAATATGACTAGAAAGGAAAATGATCAACAATGGAGAGAATGAGGGAAAACTGGGATACTAATGCATTGTTGTTGGAGTTGAGAATTGATCCAAACTTTCTGGGGAGCAATTTGGAACTATGCCCAAAGGGCAGTAAAATTGTGCGTCCCTTTGATCCAGCAATACCACTACTGCATTTGTATCCTGAAGAGATCATGTAAAAGGATAAAAATTCCACATGTACAAAGATATTCAAAGTAGCTCTTTTTATAGCAACAAAGAACTGGAAATTGAGGGGATGCCCATCAATTGTACAATGGCTGAAAATATTGTTGTATATGCATGTGATGAAACACTATTGTTGTATAAGAAATAATGAGAGACAATTTCGGAAAAGCTGAAAACACTTCCATGAATTAATGCTGAATGAAATGAGCAGAACCAGAAGAACATTATACATACTATCAGCAACATGGGGTAATGATCAACCATGATTGACTGCTTCATTTCAGCAGTCCAATAATCAAAGACTATCTTAAGGGACTGTTATTTTTTTTTATTTTTATTATTTTTTTAATATTTATTTTGTCTTCACTTTACCCCTTCTTTTCCAGTTATTAACTACCTCAGCCTTGGAAATTGTTAAAAAAAAAGTGGTGTGAGTCTGTGTGTGTATGCATGTGTGTGTGTGTGTGTGTGTGTGTGTGTGTGTGTGTGTATGTGTGTGTGTTAAAATAAATGCAGACATTGGACCATGGTAGTTTTGATCACATCCTTAGTAATTTTGTATAAAGTAGTGGCACAGTAATGTTTAAAAATAAAATTTGAGGAAAATGGCATTAAAGATCATATTTCATGAGTCATGATGGACTCATAAGTTGTTGAAAAAGTAATCTGATATTATAGAGCTAGCTTTCCTTTTATTATTCATATAACAAATCAGTTAAGTTAATAAAGGAATTGACCCAAGTTAAAATTACGGAAGTTAGTGACCATGATTATTTGATAATTTACAGTTATTCTGTGAGGTAGTGTAGGGAAAAAAAGCTTAGAATTATAGAGCTGGATTCTGTTTCTTAGCCTTAATTTACTAATAGGCCTAGAAATATTTGCTGGAGCTCTAATTCACACCTAGGCCTTGTGACTATCAAAATCCAATGCTTTTCCCTTTATCTTGTTCTTGTCTTATTGTGAGTTGATGATCTTTTCCTTTAATCCACTTAGAAGTGTGAAAAAAAAAAGAAAAACACTAAGAGATCTAAGAAGATAAAGCTAAATTTAATAAAGAATTATCAAGCAGAAAAAGTGAGAGTCTAAAAGAAAGGGAAATTTGGCACTTTGAGTGAAAGGTAAAGGTTTTCAGGACATTAAAGGAAATAAAAATCTGGTTAGAAGTACAGGTATTAGGTACACAGCAGGTACAAATGCATTTTTTATAAAGAAAATAATTCAGGTGTGGCTAGGTGGCACAGTGGATAAAGCACCAGCCCTGGAGTCAGGAGTACCTGGGTTCAAATCCGGTCTCAGACATTTAATAATTACCTAGCTGTGTGGCCTTGGGCAAGTCACTTAACCCCATTTGCCTTGCAACAAAAAAACAAAACATAAACCTAAGAATAAAAATAAAAAGAGAGTATAAATCCTGGAATAGAACTTAAAAATTTGTAGTGCTTTTATGTACATTAATTTGCTTGGGTGTTAAAATAATTCCTTGGGATTGGGTATCATAGGAGGTGCTGTCTTGCCTTTAATGATATATTAACTGACATGCCTTTGGTCATACAAGTAAAGTATAAAAAGCAGCATTTGAACCCAGGTCTTTCTGACTTCCAAATCCAGCAAATTGTTGACTACCCTACCTCTTTGAGGGTGTGAAAATAGAGCTGAATAATTAACAAAAGGACTTTTTAAAAATATGTTTTTAAAAAACAGCATTTACATATTTACCTGTATGTCTACTTTGTAACAAAAACAGCTGAGTGAGACTGATAGTACTGACACTATTCCACGTCCAAAAAATCTGAGAGAAAAAGATGTTTACATCAGTTTTAGGATTAATATTTTACATTAACCTGAATTTTTATCTTTTAGTATTATATAATTATTTAGTAAATTTTTGCTATTTAAATTATATGAAAAATCGCTTGATTCTGCTTTTTTCATACAAATCTTACGTAGTTTTCTTAAAAAGTTTCAAATTGTTGGAATGGTTAGACCAGTGCCAAGTTCAGTATGTATTAAGAGTTCTTATCTTGTATAGCTCATTCAGCACTGCTGGTTGTGGGTTCCTTTATGTTTACCAATTTAATGTGAGGCAAAACCAATAATGTTGCAATATTCATTTCTCTTAGTGATTTGCTGTAACATTTGTTAATTGCATTTCTTAATTCTGACTGTCACTTTTTCGTATCTCGAATACTTAACTAAGAAATGGCTCTTAGTCTCATTTTTTTTATCAATTTACTATAGCAGATTTTATTCTGTTAGTTGATTAAACTATTTTTCCTAACCTAATTTCTCTTGGTTTTGTTTCTGCAAATGAATTTTAATTTTATGTAATTCAAGATCTATTTTATCTTTTATGAATACTTCTAATCATTAGTTTAGAATTCTCCTCCTTATAATTGTGAAAGGCACCTCCTTTCATTCTCTTAATCTCATACCAGTGTTGTTTCTTTTTAAACAGAAAATTAAGAATCCATTTGAATTTATCATAAAAATAAGAACTGGTAAGTTTTCTGCCAAACATATACAGTAAGTTTTCCTAGTAGTTTTTGTCAAATAAGAAGGGTCATGGTTTTAACAGTAGGGACTGAATGACTAGCATCAACCTTCAAACATACTACAAGGTATCAAAGTGCTGTTAAGAGATTCATAAGGTGGAATAATCAAAGCAACTCATTCTGAAGTGAGAAAAAGTGAGCCTGGAAGAAAACATATAGGCCTACATCATAAGAAAGTTTCATTCTAGTATTGGGAGTTTGGGCTTAATAATGAAGTGTTTTTGGAAAAATTATAATGTTTGATGTCCAGTTTCAAGTAGCATGCCTTCCACATCAAACCTGCTGTTCTTAACATAAGGTTGGTATAACCACATAGATGAGTAGCTTAAAATGAGATCCTGGTTTGTAGTATGGGCGAGCTCTTCCACAATGATGCATTTGAGGAGTATTTCCGTCTTGTACATTTCTGAAAGCTTATGGGAAACTTCATAGAAGTAAGCTGTAGGTCATGTATGGAAAAGAGGTATTTGATAATTTCCATTTCCATGATGGTAATTTTCTAGGTTACAAATTCCTTTACTGGTGGATGTGAACTGTTCCATTTTCATCTGTATCATAGCCAAGTTTTCCAAAGTGTCATGAAGCTCCTTGCACAGCATCTCAAGTTCTTTATTATATTTTGAATGTACTTTTAGAGGATGAAAACCAGAAGCAATACTGTTGCATTCCAATTCTACTTTGTCTTCAGAAAGTGCACTGATTTTTATGTTTCCTATTTTGTTTGCAACAGAAAATCCTTTATTGTTGAGAGCTTCCCATTTCGATGATAAATTATGCTAATCTACAGCATTGGACTTAATTTTTCTTGCACTGACAGATAAGACAGTCCTTTTGGGAGTAACCATGCCAGAGTTCTTCACATCCATAACTTTGGTGCCCAAGATCCAGGCCGTAGGAAGGTTCCTTAAGGGACTTTTAACAGAAAAGAGCATCCATATCCAGAGAAGGAACTTAGGAGTTTAAATGAAGACCAAAGCTTATCATCTTCAATTTTTTAAAAAATTTTCTTATGCATTATATCTATTTTTTCTCTCTGTTTTCTTTCTTCCATTTGAATATGATTCTTCTGTACAACTTGATCAATATGGATATATGTTTAACATGATTATAAATGTAGAACCTATATTTGATTGCTTTCTAAGGAAGAAGGAAGGGAGGAATGGAGGGAGAAAATGCAAATATCAAAATTTTGAAAAAAAAGTTTCCTTTTCTATCTCTAATTCCCTCAAATTTACCTATAAATGATGTGATCTATAGAGAAAAGACTAGGAGAATCCAGAGATAATATGCCGATTTTTTGTAATCAGTCTTATGGAAATTATGTTGGAATCAATAAATATACTTTAAAAATATTAAAAGAAAAAAGTAGAAAGCCAAGAATCTCAAAGTCCAGGTGTATCCAAAATTTAGAAGATTGGGAAGAATTAAATTTCTATAAAGCAGGTATTGTTGGCAGGTAACACATGACTATCAAGAAATATAGAAGCTAAAAAATGATTTAATTTGGCCATTAGAAAGTAATTGATGACCAAAAGAACACCTTTACTAGAAGTTGGGGGAAGAGGAGTCAAATTACAAGACATTGTGCCTTGAGAGGCATACGAGGGAATATAGGAGTTTATTGTATTAGCACAGACTATTTGAAGAAAATTAATGATGAAGGGAATAATGATGGAATGCAAACTTGAGGAAGTTTCTATTTTGAAATACCTATATTGAAGAAAATTTGAGATTTTGCTTGTCTGGATTTATCAGTATTATTTAAGCATCATACATTTAAAAACCTAACTCAATAGATTAAAATTTCCATGAATTAAGAGATCATTTTATTTGTGTTATATCCTCATCACCTCACAAAATTCTTGACATATAGTAGCTGATTAGTAAATGCTTGTTTAAAAAAAGTCAGTTGAAAAGCTGGCCATTGGCATTAAATGACTGATTGTTTTTTAAATTCTTTTTTCAAATAAATTTAACTCATTTTCAATTATATAAATAATAGGTTTAAACTTTTAGTATAAATTTTTTATCTATTGTAAGCAGAGGTTACTATCATAGATGACCTCAAAACTTTTTTTAAAAAGAGATACACTATTAAAATAATTTATAAAAATTACACAAGGAAAAATCTAGGTTTTTACTTTTCACTATCATTGCTAGGTATTTGATGATCTAACTTAAGGACCACTGCTAGATCCTTAGTTCAGGAACTCATAACATTTTTCAAAAGTCAAAGATTTATATTCTCAAAATTCCTCAAGCAAGCTAAGTGGTTATCAAAACATTTGCATTCTCTCCAATCTAAAGTTCAGGAATTTCCACTATTTGACTTTGTGGCTCCTCTCTCCAAAGTTTTGATATTATAGGCTGAAAAGTTATTCTTCTTTCCCTCTTAAATTAAGTCAAATAACTCTCTCTTTATCCAGAAAATTGAATTATATGACTTTATATCCTTTTGCTGTGACCTTTTGAACAGCATTGATGATACCATGAGCAATTGTAATGTGACTCATCCCTGTCTTAATAAATCTGCCATTAAAGATCTTCTGGTCCTACCCTAATATCCAGGATTGATCTTGGCTCTTTAATACTCCTTTCTTCAAATAAATTTCATTGAGCATCTTTTTTTTTCTGAAATTTCCATTGAATATGTCCAATATAAGGAGATAGACTTTAAATCTGGCATACCCAAATTCAATCAAACTATCCCTAATTGCTGAGATGTAATCACTTGTCAATGGGTTTACTAGGACACGGGTTATTGAAATGTCATAACCTTTGCACCTTTGGTACTGATCCACATCTCATAAAGAAAATATCCCTAACAAAGGCTTATTTCACAGTGATTCACTTCAGTTAATCAGATTCCCCTTATGAACTTGCTATATATATGAATGGAGAGATTAGAAAGTAGAGAAGTAGAAATGGGAAGTTGTGTGATTTCAGTAATTTTCTATTTTTTTCAGTGACAAATTAGGTATCTCATTCATAACAGCATATGAGTGTCATTCAAAGATTGTATGGTTTTTGGTTTGTATAAACTGTTCTTTCAAAGATTTAAGACAATTCTTAACAAGCTTAAGTGAAGTTTAAACAGAATTTAGATGAAAGCACAGAAAAAATCTCTATGATTCAAAGATTTATAAGTCCATCTAGTTATAGAAAGAAAAATAATTAATTTAATTTAGCAATTTGATTAGACTTTGGAAAGTTCTAACCTTTTTTTATTTTATAAAACCAAAAGATAAAAAAAACCATTCATCTGTTACTATAACAAATTCAGATTGATTTAGGTAATGTTTCTTTTCAGATGTATTTCTCAATGGCCACATAATCTAGTGGTCTACCTCTGTACTTTTAAATAAAAATAAAAATTTTTTAAAAAGATTTTAAATTGTTAAAATGGAATTTATTAGCCAATTTCTCCCTAGTTGGTTTTTGAATTGTTTTGATAGCAAAAAGAACTGTGATTACTATTATTAAGTGGCACACTATGAGATTCAATAGGTCTGCTCAGCAGCAATTAGAAGAAAAATTCTCATTTATATAATACTTTATACTTTGTGAAATAGGCATATTCTCAAACCTTGTCCTGTACATGTTGCAGAAAAAGAAACTGAGACTGAGCAATCCAATTTTCTATATTCATAAACCATACAATTAGAGAGAAGATTTAAAGAGGTCTGCTACTACTTAATCCCCGCCTAATTCTCATTATATCAATTCCATCAATCTAGGAACAAATAGTTTGACAACCATAAAGTTCAATTAACTGATATCATCAATGCGTGCAATTGTGACTGTGAAACTTTATTAGAACTCTATTTCCTTGGATGTTTAAATAAAATTAACTTTCTCCTGATCTTAGCTGAATGATAGTAATTTTGTTTTCATTAACAAATTTAAAGGTAAGCTATGATATAAATTACTTTCAAATATAAAGAAGTTGTTTAATAGAGGAATATATGCAAGTGCTTGACTCCTGAGTCACTTTTAACTTCACTATTTTATCACCAAAATAACATTGGTAGAAAATGAAACAGATTCACATCTGATTAGGAAATATTTCTGATCACTCAGAAGTAGACAAAACTAATTTAGTGCAAAAAAGATGCTGAAATTACACAAAATTTTCCTACTTATAATCCTTTAAGATTTTGACTTGACTATTGACATGGTCCATGAAGTTGTAGTTTAATTACTTTTGGAATTTTTTTTGTCATTTCATTTGAATATAATTCTTTCTAACACTATTTGTGTCAGGTACTAACAAAGATACTGGAGTGATTTGCCATTTCCTTCTCCATCTTATTTTACAAATGAAGAAACTGAAGAGAATAGAGTTAAGTTACTTGCTCAGAGTCATGCAACTAAGTGTTGGATGTCAGATTTGAACTCTGGAAGATGAATTTTCCTGATTTTAGGCATGGTCCTCTATCCACTGTGCCACCATATGCCCATTTTTGGAATTATCAAAATAAATTTTGTTAAAGTATATTAAAATTATATTGTATCATATATTTTTATTTAAAACTGACTGATAATTATCAGGTTGGTATATTGAAAAGACTGTTTCACTAAGAATGATTGAATTGAAGCAAATGAAAAAGTTATTTATAAATATGTATCAAGAATCTTACAGGTCAAAAGCACGAATTCTCATCTCGGCTTAGCCAAAATTTGCTGTGTCCCTTGAATGAAATACTTATCCTTTCCCATTCTCAATTTTCTTACATGGAGAATAACATTATTAGGCTCACATGTTTCCTAAGGTTCTCTCCAGATCTAGAATGTGATGCTTTATCAAACAAAAATTAATAAAGAGACATGCATTATTCACTAGCAGAATGATTTTATTAAACTGACTGGGACAATTCTAGATTTACATAAAACTTTAATACTTATTCCAACATTCAATTTGGATGAAAATAGTTCTTGTACACTAAATACATGATATTTTAATAAACTTAAGTAAGAGCAAGTTAATCTAGTTGCCATATAATTAACCCAACTAGGCAAGCAATAAATGTGCTATTTTACCCTAATTGATAGATTAAACTTGCAAAGTTTGCACATTTAACTGGTGTTTAACAAAATAACTGTAGTGGGTTGATTGGATATCAATTAATTGACAAAAATTAGCATGTTAATTGGCATTTATCCTACTATAGTAGTAGTTATCTAGTCAATTGCTAATTAAACCATTTAACACATTCCCTTCAATTTTCAGGAATGAAATTATACATACATTGCCCCCTTAATTTTTGAGATAATTATATGGCAACTAGATTTATTTCCCATATATAGTAAAACTCTAGAGCTAATATCATAACAATCAATATTTAAGTCCTATTAAAGAGCTTTGTTAAATTTAAATATGTGTTCTGACATTTGAATTAGATTATTATGGTTTTTTTCAGGAGGCAACAACTCTGATTATCGCAATTAGACTACTGCTCTTATTTGCAAATAATTTTAAAATGTCTGTAGTAAGGGATATGGGAGACATAACAGTAGATACTATTTCTGCTTTCTTTGCTTAGTCTTGGCAGTATGATATTCATATTTTAAATGTTATATAAAAGGGTGATGTAACTTTCCCAAAGTCACCTAACTGAAAAATATTAGTAAATATTCAAAAGCTGATGTTTCCTGATGCTAGGACTGATAATCTTTCTACTAAAACTCACTGCTTTTTAAGGTTTTGTTCCTTTGAGTAAAGGGAACAAAAAGTACTCAATGAGAAAACATTAAAGAAAAAAGAAATAAAATATTGCAATATACAAATAGTAAAAATTATAGTTAAATTATTGAAAATTATTTGAAATCATAAGGTTGTTCTTTGCACTGGAACCATTTCCAAGAAGGTAATTAAAATGACTATTTATAGTACAACACAAAAAAGAAAAATAAAACTAATTGACCCTTCTAAATTAGTTTAGATTATCCAAGTAACTTCCTACTGGTCTTAAGTAACAACAAGGAAGTTTGGGATTTTGAAAATTCTGGAATATGAAAGGCAAATGAAGTGTTCTATTACAACTTGAAAGAATAGCAAAAGAGTAGGTGATCAGGAGAACTCATTTCAAGAGAAATACAGGGAGACAAAAAAGAAAAGAAAAAAAGAATGGAAGAAAGAAATAAAATAAAGAGTAAAAAGACAGAAAGTCAGAAAAAAGAGAGAAAGAGATAGAAAAAAGAGAAAGAGACAAAAGAAAAGAGAAACAAAGAATGTAAAGGGAAAACTGTTTTTTTTTTCAATTTTTAGATCTATTGGTCAGTTTCCAAGCCATGCTTGGTTAAATCATCCCCAGTCACTTCCTAGTCATCTCTTATAAAAAGATGTGTGACCCATCATCTATATGACTGTAATACCTCACGATAACATAGGGAGTTATTCTTTATTTTCTCCCCAAATATCAAGGCAGGGTAATAAGTAAGAGATTTACAATGCTACCTTTAAGGGACTCTTTTAATGATGGTTGGAAAAAGGATCATTTGCACGTGAAAAAAATTCTTATATGTGTCTGTTAGGTTTAGGAAATGGAGCTCTGAAGTAGGGTAATACAATTTCATGAGGCAGAAAGGGTTTCCTTTTATATGAAGCAGTGGCATGGTTCATTGTAAGTGAATTGGGAAAGAGAGGGTCATTTCTTTTTGAGATCACAGAATCATGAGTTTAGAATTTGACAATTCATTTTACAGCTTAAGATTCAAATCTGAAGTTGGGTCCTATCACATCAATCACTGGGAAATACTATTTTTAGAAATAGAATCAAAAATACCTCAGAATCTAACCTTTCCAATGGCCCATTTCATCGATAAGAAAACTAAGGTCCTTAGTACCTAAGGAATTGGAATTTGAACACGGGTATGCTATCTCTAGATCCATTTTTTTTCCACTTTACCATGTTGCCTGTTCCAAAGATCAATCAAACCTTTCAAAAACTGCTTCTCTAATATTGAGCAAGTCAGTGATGAGATAATTAGTGAAGAGATAATACATATTAATGATAAATCATACTGAAGGGAAAACTATTGGGGATAAAAGCAATGATTTAGTAGTAGGATTAATAAAAGACTGGAAGATATTATTGAATAATTCTATTTTTTTAAGTGACTTGCCCAAGGTCACACAGCTAGCCCATTATTAAGTGTCTGAGCTCACATTTGAACTCAGATCCTCCTGACTCTAGGGCCAGTGCTCTATCTACCGTACCACCTAGCAGCCTCAAGACTGGAAGATATTTTATAAGAGACAATATTAGTGAAGATATTGATGAGGAACTCTGAGAGTCCAGTTAATGATAAGGAATGTTAGTAAGGATGTAAATGAAGAAAACCCAGGCATATTCACAATTTTCATCTTTCACTAGATCAGAGTATGGTGGCTGTGGTACAAATATAAGATTTAATTCAGATCGAATTCTAGAGAAGCATGGAAATGAATTACAGGATCTGATGCTGAGCAAAAGGAGCAGAACCAACACATTAACAACAACATTGTGAGATGATCAACCCTGATGAGTGCATCTACTCTTAGCAGTTCAGAAAGCTACAACAACTGTATTAGACTGCCTATGAACAATGCTATTCCCATCCAGAAGAAAAACAAAACAAAACACAAATCAGAATCTGATGAACACTACATTCTCTTTTAAAAAATATCTCTTATACATTTCTTTCCCTTAATCCTAGTTCCTCATGTCAAAAATAGCTAATCTGTAAGCATGTTTAACACAAATGTGTATGTATAATAACCTGATTGTTCATCATTGAGGGGAGGGTGATGGAGGGAAATTTTGTACCTTAAAATATATACAAACATATGTATATGTGTGTGTGTGAATATGGATGAATGTTGAAAAATTTTCATAATAGGTATTTGGAAAAATAAAATATAAATAAAAAAGAAAAGCCCAAATGACAAAAAAAATAGATTTAAGTCAGCTGAAGATTTTAATGTAAAGAGCCTTGATTATTTTGATCTCAGCAGATATTCTATATCTGACAGAATATTGTGTTGGGGAAGGGAATAAAATATTTTTTCCCAATTAGTTGTTATAAGAAAACAATTAATATAACTTCCTAGTCAATTTCACCATAATTCAACCACCATAATTACCTCTTCCTGTTTTGGTATTTCTAGTGGGAGTGACAACATGCTGAAATCCATTAACCATTGCAATACTTCCAGTTTAGGGGATACCATCAAAAACTAAAATTTCAGATTTTTAAGGAGTCTCCAGTCTTCTACCCTGCTTCTCATCAATCAGTATCATCAAGTGCTTAATAGATCTTAAAGATTGCACTAGGTATGGACTTAAAGATAAAATCAAGCCTCTAATAATAGATATTAGGTATTGCTTTGGTTTTCAAGAAAATACTCACTAGTAAAGAAAATACTCACTTTCAAGAGAATACACACTGGTATTATCACTAATTGATGATACTTGATTATTTATAATATCAAATTGAGGAAACTGAGGCAAGGGCTAAAAGACTCAGATCATTTAGTACAATCTAAGGTGCAATTTGAACTTAGGTTTCCTGACTCCAGGCTGAATACTCTTATGTGATAAATCACATAGCTATTTCAAAAGTTCAAACATAATATTGGGGGACTGATGATTTTTTTTAGGTTTTTTCAAGGCAGATGGGATTAAGTGGCTTGCCCAAGGCCACATAGGTAGTTATTAAGGGTCTGAAGCCACATTTGAACTCAGGTACTCCTGACTCCAGGGCCAGTGCTCTGTCCTCTGTGCCACCTAGCCACCCCGGGACTGATCATTCTTAATTAATTTTAAGATAAAACAAGTGTTCAAACTGACAAGGAGACATTAATCACTAGAGAACTATTTAAGAGAAGGAATATACCAGATGGAAGCATGTAAGAAATACTATTAGATGAAACAAATTTCTGACCATCAAAGTGTCCTTGAACCCTTAAGGAAATAGTAGTCCATTTATTAATATGAATTAGTAGAGTTGATAAGAATTTTATAGGTAAATGGTAAGTTGTTTTGTTCATCCAAATGAGGTTTATAGTATTTGTAGATCTATTTCTTTTCCACAAAATATAAACATTAATGAATAGACAGAAAACATTTATCTATTATTTATTAAAAATATAATACCTAAGATCAAACTCAAGGAGCCTGAAATTAAATTTTAAAATTAACTTCATGTAATTATATAATTTGAAAGCTAGCAGAGATTTTGATATTTTTCTTATCCAATCTCATTAAAAGATGAGTAAAATGTTGTGAAAAGAATTAAAATTACTTGTAGTAATTTGGAAATTTGTTGGAATTATATATCAAGAAATTGATCACCCTACACATTTCAATTTTAATAATGTTGAATTTAAGTACCATATGCTTGCATTAACTCATTTCTGACTCTGAACATAAAAGAACATGTAGTCTCCCTATGGCTAACCGTTTTGTTGCTTGATGTTCATAGTAAAGCACCCTAATCTTATTTCCTTTATTTTAACACTTCTTGTAGTGATTTTGTCTCAAAATGCCCAAAATATTTTTTTAAATTCCTAGTGAATAACCTAATCTGAAGCAGGAAAGAAATGACCTTTTATTGATTAGTAGTTAATTGCCTTTTGTCTTTCTATCACATATAAAATGCTGTTGACCTTTCAGAGAAGAAAGAGTAATTGTCAAGTATGTCTGTGAAATGGCTTAAGGAAAAAAAAATCAAAAATTTAATCTGTTACAGTTTAGACAAAAGACTGAGTAAAAATGTATAATTAGCAAGATCATTGATTTTGATTTGCTTGGTGTCATTATTATCCTAGAATAGTGGATATATATATATATATATATATATATATATATAGGTGCATGTAATATATACTGAACTATATTGACTAACTTTAGGAGCAAACAATTTTTTTTACTGATCTGAAATTATCTTTTTATATTTGCAGCATCAGACTATTGTTACCTGCTGGCTTCAATTGAATTGAGTAATTGGGTATTCTAATTCTCACTTTGATGCTACTATTTCCTAACAGGGTTAGAATCTGTTGTTTTCTCTTTGTCTTCCAGGAGACATATAATTAGAATAAAGACAAAAATAAGAGAACAGCTAGAACAAATGATTTACCAAAGACTATACTGTCAAAAGCTATTTAGAGAATTTTCAGCTCACAGGTAATTGACCCAATTCTTAAGAAAAGGTACTATTATTACTTTTAGAGTTCATTAGGTAATAGGCATGCATGAAGATAGTTCAATTTTGCCCTTCAAAAGAATGTATTCACAAAAATATCAATCTTCTAAAGATACTATAAAGTATGAGAAAAAATCAAATATTTCAGAGAGTTTTATTTTTATTTGCCATCTTCTCATTCAAAACCAACTTTATCAGCATGTAATTAGAAAAGCGTCTTGTTTCTACAATAGCAATGTTGATTTTTTAATAATTCTACTTGCTTTTTACTTCTTGTAATCAGCAACATATATTTTTGTAGGAAGTTTGGTAAGATAGAGGATGTGATGTTTCTTTAGAATAAGGTAAAATAAATTAGTAAAAGATGGAGATTTGATCCATAATTATGATCTTACTTTTATATTTGAACTAACAAACTATTCATATTTGCATACCACATATGTAATATAAGGAAATCAAAGGTGGCCATACTAATATTGAAAACTATGCTTCTAAATAGTTTTATACTAATTTTGCTCAGTGTATCCAGTGCATGAATGCAATACAGAAAATAACTTTATTTGCTTTCTGAACAAAAAGTAAACTCTAGATAGCCACGCTTCTACTAAGTTCTAGATGGAAAGTTACTATTATCTAAACTGAAAACCTACCCGACTTTCACAATATCCATTGATTATTTTCTAAGAAATATAGGAGGAAATTATTTTTCTTTATTATTAACTATTATAAATTAATTATAAATAGTATATGTTCAATATTTACTTTTTCCATTATTATTAATTATTTTATATTTAAAGACTAGACACCTCCCCAAGGAAATGTCAAGTGATATCATGGACTTTTCTATGATCCACGTTGTCAGCAATTTATTAAGCTTCAAAGCTGGCTTCATTTAAAAATATATATAGACTTTTAGCTGAAAATATTGAAAATATTGCCATTTTTACAAGTTTTCAGCAAATTGATGTTTTACTAAACAGAAAAATTATATTTAAGTCTATTTACAATTATTATTTAATAATATTTTTCTATCTGAGAAGTCAAATATAATTGAAATTAAAAGCTATTGTGAGAGAATATAGTGTTTATAGTTTGCTTTTACAGGAACAGATATGTTAGCAGTAGTGCATAGTGGTTCAAATCTAGCCTCAGAAACAATCCATTTAACTTTTTTCTTTTTTTTGCCTATTTCTTCATCTGTAAAATCATAATACTATAGTATTTGTATATTATAGCTTCACAAAGTTTTGTGATGCAGAAAATGAGAATATTTTTCTGTTATATACTATAAAAGTATGAATTTTTGCTATTTGAGTATTTATTTTATGTTGCACCATCTTTCTTTAGTTCCTCCAATTAATGTAATGACTATTACTGGAATGAAATTTTGAATGTGCTTTCCTTCATATTTAGTGACTTCAACATCTCTGCTAATGATTCATTGGCTTTAATTTTATATTCCTTCAACTTTACTGTAACAACAGACTTCCATTTTCAGTTTAAATGAATCTCTATTCAACATGACTACCCCCTAGAATCTTAACACACAGAAGGATCACAATTTCAATATCATGAGCTTATATCTTGATCATTACTGCTACCAAATAATACAGCCTTGAGGCTCAGTTAGGGGTTTCTGTTAGAATTTCAACTGCATCTATTGAAAGGTCACAAGAACCTAATATGCTAATGTGTAAATTCAATGTGTACTAGCATGTATGAAACTAATTCAAGATCACTCCTCCATTAACCGTGAACACTGAAGTGGTGAAGTTTGAAATTGAACTACAGTGACCATCCCAGAAAACATTTTCCCATATATCCAATGGAAGCTTATAAGAGTATTATAAAATACTTGGGCCATTTTTTATAAGGTACTCTCTGGTTATTTTCTAAAATGGCAAAACCTCGGTAGTCTCTATGTCTTCTTCTTTTCTCATGGCAGCAGAGAGTCATAATTTTCTACTAAAAAATATCAAAACAAAACTATGGGTTCAACTCTTGCTTCATCTCAACACTGTCTCTAAATTGCCCATCCATTTACTACTACTACTACTACTACTACTACTACTACTACTACTACTACTACTACTACTACTACTACTACTACTGGACATCTTGTGCTTAGCTTCCACATGCCTTTTCTACTTTGTTTTCTGAGCAAGTGATCAAGATTCTGTGTTCCACTGGAAATGACAGCAGAATCAGGGAAAGAGTATAAACCACCACTACCCCCTAATTACATTCTCCATTCTAAAGAAAGAATGTCTAACATAATCTTGTAGGGTAGAGTAGAAGCAAAAGACACATATAAAATCCGTTTCTTCTTTTAAATAACATACCCACTCAAAGTGTATTTATTGGGAAGAGGTAAAAATAAAGATCTTCTCAAAATTTGCCACTGCATACGAAGACAACAATTCTCTGCACTGAATGATGACTGATATGTGCAGAAGCAGTCAAGGAGTATTTTATCTTCAGTGTACCAAGATATCGAGTCAACTTGCTCTGCAGACCTAGAAAATTTCCAGGGAAGTTCTGAGGACAAACTCCTTGGAATAACCCCTCTAAGCCAATTCCACCTTCAGTGTATAAAGCATCTAGGGAAAGGAGAAGAGATGGTAAGGTTACTTTTGAAATCTGGCAGCAATATTAAAAAAAAAGGAAAAAAAAGGATCAAGTTATAATCAAAATAATAACAGCCATAAGTAATAATCCTTTAGGGAAAAGACTGTATTACTTTCTTCTTTTTAGTTGCAGTATCTCACACTTTGCCCATATACATAATAATAAATGTTTGTTGTATTGTTTAAAAGAAGAAGAAAAAGAATTCCATGCAGATATCAAGAAAAGGTGAATTAGATTAAGCTTAGCATAAGAAAAGATAGAGGAAAAACACAGGAGTTGCCATCACTAAGATGAGCAAAAGAAAAGGTCAGACATTTTTGATAGTCTCTAGCAATTAACAAAATTTACATCCATAGACCTGAGACTTGGGAATGTGTGAATACAGGCAATTAGACATTAAAGGTAGAATATAAGTTCAGATGTTTATGTTTGCACCAATTGCCATTTTAAATTTTAAAGAGGATCAGATGATTATGAGAGTTTAAAAGATCAGAGAAGCGGGTGGGTGGAGTGTTGATAATGCTCATTTTTCTCTCCCCAGGGAGGCAATAGGCCATGGAGTGAATTAGCAACAATAAACATATTTTTTCCCTAAATATGATTGCCTTCCAGGAGGATCTGTGCAGTATCATAGAGTAGGAAAATGATCTCTCTATGTATTAAGTGATATAACTACTGCTACCAAGAACTTTGGCACCTGGTAGAACATCTATTGTACATGGTTTTATCATAAGGAGCATTTTAGGAACTATATATTTAGAAACCATAGAAATTATTTCCTTAAATTTCTAGCTTATAAAATCCATCTCTTCCATTTCCAAATACCCATCAAACTGATTTTTCATACTTACTAGGACATATTATTTCTCTAATTTATCTGAACGTTTTTTTTTCTTTTTGCGTGGAGTAGAAGAAACCAATACGCTAAGACTGAATTGCCTGATGCTAGAAAAAAGCGTAAAGACAATCTAATACAAATTCCTCATTTTTCATACTAGGAATTGAATCATGAAAAGTTTAAGTGACTTGCCCATAGTCACACAGGATAAGACATACAAGAGACTTCAACTGATCCTAGGCTCTTTGACTCCAATAATATGTAATTTTAAATGTGTAAAAGTTGGACAGTGAGTGACTCTAGGGCACAACTTGGAAATATTTAAACACAAAAACTCATAATCCCCCATTTTACATTTTCTACACCTTATTTTTTTTCTTCTGATAGTATGGGAAAATTCCAACTAATTTATTATTCTAGTTGAATTTTGACCAAAGAGGATTGTATTAGTTTCTTTTTTTGTTTTAAGGTTTTTTTCTTTTGCAAGGCAAATGGAGTTAAGTGACTTGCCCAAGGTCACACAGCTAGGTAATTATTAAGTATCTGAGGCTGGATTTGAACCCAAGTACTCCTGACTCCAGGGCTGGTGCTTTATCCACTGCGCCACCTAGCCGCCCCTATATTAGTTTCTAATTCAATTAAAATGGTTTGCTTTATTTGAAATGGGTAACATTTAAAATTAAATTTTTTAGTTGTTCCTCCAGGGTTATTATGCCAGTCCATTTCACTCCAAATTTAGGTTTAAATTTACTGTTTTAAGTGTCTTTTTTGAAAGTCCTTAAGATTGAATTTATTGCAAATTGTTCTATCCTCTCACAAGATTTGGAAAACTTAGGGGTGCAAAATGATCACCTCAATTACCAAGATGAATTTCAAAAATAAAATATTGGGTCAGTGTTTCTAGAGCTTTGAGTAGTGTTTTATTTAAGTAATTAATTCTCTTGTGATTTGGCAAAGTAAAGATTGTTATTCCATGAACTAGCCCACTAGTGTATTAATCAAGTTGTTTGATTTCTACTTTATGAAGATAGAAGAAAAGGGCAAAGAAAGGATTGGAATATTATATCAGTAGCTCAATTTGGGCTTCATATTATAATTCCATTGTTCTTCATTTATATGAAGACAAAGCTCTGAAGGTGAAATAAAATGGGGAACTCATTTGTCATTTCTTTTTAATAGGCAATATATTAAGAGGTGAATTTCTAGCCACTATTCGAAATTTCCATATCCAAAATACCTAACAAAATCCTTTGAAGTAATACTGCCAAAACTCCTTGGTGGTGGAACACAAAAACTAAACTTTCCCCCAGTGTATGGGGGGGGGGCTTCTAAATTATATCTGAAAAGTATTAGTGAATAATTGAAAGAGATTATCAATTGGAAGTAAACAACTACACAGAAAATTTATTTTGAATGACTGAACATTTTAAAAAAATGAGTTTCCATAAAAAAAGCTTAAACAAATGAATGTTTAGGAAAGTGAACTCCCATCATTTGTAAGAAAAGAGAAGATTAGTCATGTAGACTAATTTGCATAAATGATGTGCTCTTTAGAAAGGTCGGATTTATTCACAAGGGAGATGAAGTCCAGCAAAGAGGAATGAAAAGGCTCAAGGAAGATTGAAATGAAACCAGTTCAGTCTACAATTGGTTTAAACTTGTATTCTGTCCTCTGTCACGTCTTAATAATTCAACTCAAGACAACAGATTTTAGGGTAACCCTTCCCATTAATAATGATTATTACTGTAGGGTAACATTTATTAAAGTTTTAAAGTCAATTTTATATATATTTTCTCATTTGAATTTATAAAAATCCTATTAGGGAGATGCTATTATAATTCCTGTTTTTTAGAAGAGGAATTGAGGCTGAGAAACTCAATTCTTAAATATCTGAATCAGGATTTGAATACTGGTCTTACTGACCCATAACTAGCCCTCTATCCACAATCATCTGATAAGCAAAATACACAGGGATGAAAATCCAAACAATTAATCTTTTTTAAGTATTACATGAGGAAGAAATGCAGACTAATGCAATCCCAAATAGAGTGTTATAGGGGTAAAGGAAACAACCTTTTAATGAGCTCTAGGAATATTTGGAGAGATTAAATCACTTTAAATTGAGAGGACTCATTAAGATGACATGGATAAGGTTATATCTCTGCTGAACCTTTATGGAAGAGAAGATGTTTAATTTGTTGAGATTTTTATTGCTTCCTTTCCATACTTTTTTGTTTTAGGACAATAAAACATAAGAACTTAGATTCAGGGTCATAAGAAACCTGAGATAGCATAAAGACTAACATCCTCATTTTTTGAGTGAGAAAATACACTCAGAGAAGTAATAGGGTTTGGCTAAGATCACATATTTGGGAATAGGCAGGGGTGGAATTAGAATCCAGGTGCTGAGTCCATAAACAGGTCTTTTTCCTCTTTACCCCCTAATAAGAGGAAGGAACACATTTTATGAATTAGGGATGACTTACATTCATGTGAACCCCAACAGACCTTTACATGGTAGACTGCTTTAGAAGCATACCTCAGAATTAATATCTTTTAAAATTTAAATAATTTGATTTTCTAAAGAATTTGAAAAAAACTTCTTTCCTTGAATGAAATAATTCTAGGCATAAAATGACAATTTACCTTTATCCATGCCTGTACATTTTTTGAATAGCAGAAGAAACCTACATTTCTACATATAGACACAGTGAAAAACCTGCTTAAAGATATTTGTTATAGAACTCTTTCTTTAGAATAATTTATAGAAGCAGAAGTAGTTGGTTCTCATTTACATTTACTTATCTAAAAGAAACATCTTCTCCAGTTTTCTGCGTCTGGTAAACATAATCAACCCCAGAGACAGAGGAAAAAAAAATAAGAATCAATATTGAATTTAAGCAAACTATAAGTTGAGATAATATCAGTGAAACATGAGTAACTGTTCTAAAAGACTAAAATTGAATTTTTTAAATGTAATTAAATGTCTAAAGCCATTTTGAATTCTCAGAGGCATATATTCATTTGATATCTCTACAATGAGATCTGATAAAAGACAGAATTTACAAATAAATTAGGAATGATGTACCTATGTCATAAGGCTAAATGTGGATGTTTTCTTATAAATATTTGAAAAAATATTAAAATATTCAAAAATTCTGATGTCCTACTTGAAGAATATCAGTATTAATGTAGAAGTTATGAGTTAAAAACAATTCAATATAGCAAATAAAAGTAAATAATTTGTTTTTTTTGCTTGTGTCCATCACTTTGTGACCCTACATGGGGATATCTTGGCAATGATACTGGAGTGGTTTGCCATTTTCTTCTCAGATTGCTTTACAGATGAAGAACCTAAGGGAAATAGCGATATGTGACTGTTCACAAAGATAGTCACATAGGTAGTGTCTTAAATCAATGATGATGATTTTGAGGACAACAATGATGACTCCTCCTCCTCCTCCTCCTCCTGAGGACCACACCAATCAACTGAATGATTGGAAATGTGAGTTGTGCTACCATATTTATTATTATGAGGGTTATGCTGTTCAAGTCATCCTTCTCAGAATCCTTACATCCCATGGCCTGATTTGAAGGAAACAGGACTATTGGAAATAGTCTGATTACTGCAGGAGTCTTTCTGCCTACACTCCCTTGTGCAACCTAGCTGCTACTGAAAGAATTATAAATATCAACTTATGACAATTTTCACAAATTCAATACATATTTTTGTTGAGTTATATGTATTAAAATTGAAGGGAAAATTAATTATTAATTTCCCATACTGATTCACTTGTAGGTGTCACCAAAGTTCACACAATAATTAGGCAGAATCCTAGAATTTTAGAACTCAAATAGATCTTAGTAATTAAGTTATCTATTGCAAAATAAACCAATATGTTGTATAAATGTCTTCACATAACAGAGAAGAAAATCTAGCAAGGATCTAGTAGATATTGCATGTAAAACAGCAAGATAATGCAAAGTCAAAATAGGAAATCTAATTTTTTGGAGCAGTCATGCTGGCAGAGGCAGGGAGATGAGTACCAAAATAAATAAACAAACATTTACATAAATAAATGACCTCTGCCTTTCAAAAATTTATAGTATGTTTGGAGAGTTTAAATGTGCACATTCCAATTTATGTATACATAAATAATTTTTAAACCCTTATAAAGCAACCTTTCTGCAAGTACAGGTCATTATGGAACACATTTAGTTCAAGTGCTGAGGGGACATATAATAAAGGGAGGATTGGAGTCAGGTGGGGTTAATAAGGAAAACAATAATGTAAGAGGCGAATTTTGAGCATACATTTTCAGTAATAGGTCTCAGCTTTTCTGCTTTGCTCAGAATTACTCAAAAATTGCTCAAGAACTGACCTGTTTTAAAAATTCTCTTTAGTTCTCCAATTTTTTTTAAAGTCAACTCATTTGAGATTGTCTGTTGCTAGGATTTTTGCAAAAGAATTATATAAACCAATAGTACTAAAAGCTATAATCTTTTTATTTGGAATTTCTAAGTCTCAAGGGGAGGTAATATGGAGATGTTCAATGGCATGGATAATGCATTTCAGAGAGGCCAGGATACAGGGGGCCAGTCATAATCAACATTGGTACAAGAATGAAATACAATGTTAGACTGAGAATTCATATAGAGAAGATCTTTTGTGCCAGGGTAAGAGAAAGGATTAAAAGATTAAAAGGTGTTTCTAGTTTTTGTTACTATGTTATACCAAGTTCCTGTCATTCATCTCATCACTGATATATCAGGGTTACTCAGGAATGCATGAGGTTCTGATGTTTTTAGGAGGGAGTGTGGTGTGGATCATACTCAAATATAACTGAGGTAAATAGCAATATGATGACATTGCACCATTCACTGAGGTTCTATGGAAGATGAAAGTTTTCACTCTTTAAAGTTCACTGTAGATTCCAAAGGAGAGTCATTGGATGAAAACAGTGTGCTTATGTAGGATAGAGACTAATGTTGAAGAAAGTGAGAAGGTCCAGACCTGTGATTTCACTAGTTCAGTGAACTCCCAGGGGAGAATTCAGGTCAGTATTTTCTTTATGGTATATAGAGCACTGAAAAATTCAGTGACTTGGACAAGATCATGCATCTAGTAATTGTTAAAGGTAGGGATTGAACTAGATTTCTCCATCTTTAAGAATAACTTTCTATATATTATGTCACACTGATTCTCATGCTGAATCTTGCCTGGAAAAAGCCAGGATATTTGGGAGAATAATATGAACCTTGAATTTCTCCTTCACTCTAAGGGCATTTCCAAAACCAAATGAAGAAATATGAATTTTTCCCTGCAGCCCATGTTTATCCTCAAGGAAGGAAAATAATCAAAACTTATACATCTTTCAGCAGTCCAGAGAGCTAGGACAACTGTATTAGACTGGCTGTGGACTATATTATCCCCATCCAGAGGAAGAAAAACAAAACCCCCCCACACACGCACACCCTCTTCAGAATCTGATGAACATTTTATAAAAATTGCCTCTTATGAATCTCTTTTCCTTAATCCTAATTCCTCATGCTAAAAATTACTAATCTGTAAACATATTTATCTATATATCTCTCTATCTATATATATATGTACAATGCTAACCTGATTGTCCTCTGCTGAGGGGAGGGGGGATGGGAAGGGAGGATGGAAGGAAATTTTATAATTTAAAAATATTCATGTGCATATCAATGAAAATATATAATTTTTAAAAACCTATACAAAGACCACAATTGAATCATAATGAAAAGTTTACATGTCAAACCTACTTAATTGGTAAGCCTATAAAAAGCAATCTTAGAGAGCAAAGTAGCATAGGAATACCAGAATGACAATGAAGACTATCTTCCAAGGGATGGTAGATACTGAAAATAGTTCATTTTCCTTCCATTTCAAGAAGAAACAAATCTCTTTATTTATCCTTCTGGCACAACACACCATTTAAATATTTTTAAATTTAAAACAGAGGAATTATTAGAAATTTTGGAATCAGCAGAAAATAAAATAAAATATACATCTCAGAAAATAAAGAGACAAACATACAAAAAAAAAGACAATTGGTTTCCTCCATATCTAACCCAGTATCTGCTTAGGATGACAGATTTTGCTTTGTATTTTCAGTATCATGACCTTCATTATGGCTGTCTCTGCAGAAGCATATTTTACAGAGCTTATTTCAGCTCCCACTCATCCCTAAGAGTTAGGTCCCCACAGCACAGCTACTAAATCTCCTTAGATCTCTAGGTGTAAAGTCCAGGGGTTACCGGGTTGTCTTTCTTAATACTATAGGTCATGAGTACACAATCAATGTGCTTTCCTCTACAATTATCATTTGAGAGTAATTTTCTCATCCAGATTTAAGTTGATTGAAAAATGAATTATTTACTAGCATGGCTCAGTAAGAAGAGTTGATATAAAACATCTGACATCTGATTTAAAATAGCTGACACATCTCCATCACTATAAACAGAACCTATGTAAGAGTAGGTTCATGTTCCCTGAAGACATATGGTAAAGGGTGACACAGTTTGACTGCCAGAAACTTTTTTTGAAAGCACTTCTTAAAAGAAAGACAAAAGATTTCCAGTAATTCGGAACTGTGAGTTACCCTATTGCCACATTTACTCTCTAAGCATGAGAAACAGAAAACTTATTAGACAGTTCTTTCCTGACCTCCTTTGTTTCAAATGCAGACAATGTCAACAGTTTCAACAATCCCAGAGGGACTTATGTAAGCATTTCTTTATATTTTCTTCTATTTTTTTCATTCTTTTGGTTTTGTTTGTTGGAATCTCATAGTATCATAGTCATGAGTTTCTACTTCTTCAATTCTAATTTTTAGAGTTTGATTTTCTCTACTTAACTTTGTGTTTCCTTTTAAAGGAATTGTTTTTTCTTTTCCAGTTGATCAATTTTACTTCTGAAGGAATTTTCTTTTTTCTCTATGGCCTATTTTACTTTTAAAGGTATTGTTTTACTTAATATTTTTTCTAATTATTCATAGTTTTTCTGCATGATTCATTTCTTTTCTCAATCTTTCTTCTTCCTCTCTTCATTGTTTTTTTAAAATCCTTCCTAAACTATTCCAAGAGAAATTTTTGACTTCCAGATTAATTCATAATCACATTTGAGACCACCCATGAAGGCATTTTGTCACTGCTTTCCCTCTTCTGAGAGGAAATTTTGATCTTCCCTTTTAGCATACACTTAGCATTCTTTTGGGGTTCTTTTGTTCTTTTTTACTCAGTTTGAAAGTTGAACTTTGCTCCTAGGGCACAGGACATACAGTACCAAGCTTTTAATTCTGGGAGCAGAGTTTCTAGTTTATGAATTTCTTCGCTGGCATCTCAGCTGGCATTGGCTTATTCCCTTCTTTGTGGAGCTTCCCAGTTCCTCATCTAATCTGGGCTGCACTCCCTTTTACACACACGAGAAAGAAATTTTCTGAAGTTTCTCCAAGATATCTTGAACTGAAAAGTTATTTCACTTTGTATTTTTGTGAATTCTCTCAGTTTAGGATCTGTTTAGTGATTCCATATAAAGTTATTTTGGGAGAAACTCCAGGAACTTCTCACCACCATCTTGATTCTGCCTAGGATGTCCTGCCTATGATGCATTTCACTGGGAAGATGGGAAAAAAATCAAAATTTTCCAGACTTTTCAATGTTCTGTTATTCTTCCTCTGGTCAAAGGGAGAGGAGATAGGATAGTGAAGGGAGATCCTCAACAGCCAACTATTTGCCAAGCATTCAACTGGAATGTTCTTTCCTTATTTTCCACTTGCTGGAAAAGCCAAATTACTTGGGTTTGTACTGGTTTGCTTTTTCATAAGTTCCACAGTGTATGTTTCCTCAGCCAATCTAATCACTCTTTCTGTTGAAGATCACTCTTGTTAGATTAGTGTCTTAACACAGACATTTAAATTCATTAAGGTCTTTGCACACATTCCAAATGCTTTTGATTGGATTGATTCAATTAAGACAAATTCCCATTGGTAAAAATACTATCCTGATGCATTTTAAAACTTAATTTAGGTGGGGTTGAGTTATTTGACTCACTCAATCACCCGGATCCTTATATTCTATATCTCTCTTAGTTTTCTTACATTCAAGTGACTAAATTAAGTCAGAAACTTTGTCTCCTTTCAATCCCACCTATGAATAAATATGTATATATATATATATATATATATATATATATATATGTATATATGGCATCATACTTTATTTTCACCTTCATACGAGAGGATCCTCTGTCTCTGCCATAGCAACATTAGGGCAGAAAGTTGAGATGGTGTGTGCAGTTTTTGAATTTATGGGAGTGGAGTGAGTGAGGGATATTAGTAATCAGAAAATGACTAGGTAGCCCTCTTTTCACTTCTTCGCACCCCAGGCTTCCTTCAAATCTCAGTTCCAATTTAATCTCTTATAAATAGCCTTTCCTATCCCCAACAGGGGCTAGCACCTTCTCCTTTGATCTTGCTTTCAATCTATTCTGTATATTTCTTGAATGAACCTAATAAATCTCTCTATCTTCCCCATTTGAATGGGAGTTCTTTGAGAATAAGGACAATTTTTGTTATTCTTTATTTCCCCAGGACTTAGCACTATGCTTAGAACATAGATAGTGTTCAATTAATGTGTTTTAATTGAATGATTTCAACAACATTTATTAAATATCTTATTTGTTCTTCAGGGTAACTCTTTCACTTAATTCCTAATCTAGTAGAACCCAAGGATAAGACCCAAAGTGAGAAGGAATTACTTTGAGAAGAGGTGGTACATTTTGAAATGATCAATTACCAGAAAACTGTAATCCCAATAGATTCCATAACCTAAATATGACAGTGATTAGTATGTTTCCTCAAAAATATGAGAGGTCCTTTGCTTCCCTTTTCAACTTCATAAGTTCTCTCTATTATGAAGTTAATTGGACATTAATTTTATAAAACTTATTTCTCAATTTGTTCAGCTCGGGTGTTTCTTTCACAGATCTTACATGAAATTCCACAGTAGATTCAAAACAATTCACAAGATGGTCTCTAATTAAAACCTAGTAAAATAGAAATAGGGAAGATTTAGACTGATATGTCTACTCATTAGTTAGTTGTTGAGTCATTTCCACCCACAATCTTCAGCAGAGAATTGGGAAAAGTTAACATTCAAGAAACCGAATGGTGTGTCTAATCTGAAGTTAATAAAGAAGATCACAGCTCACACCCATAGACAACATACCCAGTTTTAAGTTACAAATATTCAAACAAAGAATACATAAAAAGATATGCACATTCAGAGACATAACTACCAAGTTTCCTTTTGTTTTATTTTGGTCTATATGTCAGGACAAATTAAATATAATTAGAAACCTAGTCCCATTGCTAGAGCTATAGAATGAGCTAAGTGGATCCTAAGAGGGACTTAGAATATTTTATTCAGAGCATGACTGGACAAATGTTGGTATTTGGATGTAATTAAATGTCATTGTGCTATAAGAATTGATGAACAGGTGGATTTCAGAAATGATGATCAGGAAACACTCACATGAACTGATGCTGAGTGAAGTAAACAGAACCAGAAGAAACATTGTATAGTGACAGTAGCACTGTGAAGTTATCACCTATGACTTCATAAGTTACCTAATTAATTAGTTAACTAAAGTTACCTAATTAATTAGTTAACTAATTGAAGAATGCCAAGATAGCTAATGAATGATGGTATGTTGTGTACATTTTAGTGAGGGGATTATAGTGAGGGGAATGTTGTACCAGCAACATCCTTCTCACTGCGTTTTCAATAGTTGCCATGACTCTATGGACTGATCTAGTAGGTAGAAGGACTTCTGGTGATGGCCTGATTGCTGTGGGAGTCCATGGTCTTGAGGATGTGTGTCCCTCCCACATCAATGAGGCATCATAGCATGTCAGCAATGCCACAGAACACCAGTAGGGTGATGTTGCAACGATATGACAAAGCTAACCTGTCTCATGTTGGTCTAATCAGAAGGTAAGTGAATTTTTCTACTCAGTTCTGTAAACATACTTCTCCTAGAACCAAAAAAAATTTGATTCCCAAAGCTGCTCAGCATCATTTATGATTGAAATTGAGATGGTATCTGATGAAAACCTTCTTGGCAAATGCTTTAGCTCTGGTCCAAGAATTTCACCTGTAGTAGTACAATATAAAAGTCCCTGGGCTTTCCTCTTAATCATGGTTCCAGTTATGAAAACTAACAAAATAGAAACTTGTTCCTATTCCATTATTCCTGGCTGGGGTATCCAGGCAACTTAGACCTGCTTTGAACATTCTAATCTTTTCAAAGTAAACTCTGCAGGGCCACTCAGCTAAGAGCATCAAAGGGGTACTGAGAATCAGGACTGCCAGCTCAAGTCCAAGATCCAACTATGAGCTTTTTAACTGCAAAAACTTTAATATATGCTATCGGAGCTGGAATTAACTTTGCTACTGGCATCAGACTTGCCCTCCAATGAATCCTCATTAAAGGATTTAAAGTATACTCATTCCAATTACAGAGCTTCGAAAGAGTTCTGTATTGTTATTTTTCGTCACTACCTACTCAGGTCAGGAGTGGGTAATTATCTCTTTCATCAGCACAATGATCCAAGACAATTCCAAAAGACTCATGATAGAAAATGCTATCCACATCCAGAGAAAATGCCATGAAGTCTGAATACATATTGAAGCATATAATTTTCATTTTGTTTGTTTTTGGGGGTTTTGTGTGACTTTTCCCTTTTGTTATGTTTTCACTTTTACAATTAATGTGGAAATATATTTCAATGATTACACAGGTAACATAGATTGCTTACTATCTTGAGGAGCTTTAGGAGGAAGGAAGGAGAAAAATTTGGAACTCAAAATCTTATAAAAATGTATGTTGAACATTAACTTACACATAATCGGAAAAAAAATAAAATACTATTTACAAAATAGTTCATTCAGGAGTACAAATAAATCACCTTCAGAAATATTTTTTAAATTAAGCTTACTCAAGTCACATTTTAAATATATCAAAATGAGTAAATTAAATAAAATGATGCCAATAGTAAAAACTCCTTTGATGTTGGTGATTATATATCTATACATATAGGCATAATTGGAGTGCCTCTAATTACATTTTTATCAATTTTTCTAAGCTGTTTCTTTTTTCTGTTTTCTCCTCATTCTGGAGACAAATGTATATTTGAACCGAAGTAAATGGAAAATGTAATCAAATGGGGGCAATAACAAAACTAACAGTCTCAGGGCAGCTAGGTGGCACAATGGATAGAGAACCCTCCCTGGAGACAGTAGGACCTAAGTTCAAATCCAATCTCAAACTCTTAATAATTGCCATTTGTATGACCTTAGGGAAGTCATATAACCCCATTGCCATAAATGAAATAAGCTTGATCTTTGAATACAATAGGTTGATATTAATACATCTGTTTATAATATTGTAGACTAAACATTTTTCAAAGGTAGAGACAGTTTTTATCACTCTTATTGTATCTACAATACCTGGTGCAATGTTTTACACATAGGTGACCCAATAAATATTTGTTTGATGTGACTCATGGAGTATGACTCTTTATGGGTTATCCACCCACAAAGGAAAATATCAGATCAAAAGTTGAGCTTTATCAGCTAGACAGATACTAAACTCATATAAGGAAGTTTAAGACTTTTTTGTGAGAATCAATGGAACTTTAAATAAATGTGATAATAATGGAAAGTACATATTATAAGCCATAAAAGAAATAGATACTAAATCACTTTTCCTGAACTACTAACAAGTCTTCTTGATTTGTTGCATCACATTCTCTCTCTCTCTCTCTCTCTCTCTCTCTCTCTCTCTCTCTCTCTCTCTCTCTCACGCTTCCAGAAATTCTCTTCCCATTGGGATCTATCAGCACCCCAGGATGATCCTTATACCATAAATAGATGAGGGCACTTTCCTGTCTCCTTTATGTCCTAGACTTTTGCCTAGAATGTTCTCCATTATGGGGTACCCTGCAAACAAGATACTCTCCAGTTCCTGTTCCCCCAATCACCAGTCAGGATTTTCTCCTCTCCTAGTGATATGAATTCCATCACCGCTCTTTCTAATCCAGTCTATACTTTTTCTTATAAACTCTTATTCACTTAATTTGGGGGTACAGTCAGAATAATCCTCTCCCTATTGCCACTTACAAACCAATCCTTAACCACTTTTACTTAGTGACTTTTCCTTCTTTGAGGTTTGTACTATCCAAATTTATCTCTCAATCCAGATGCTGGAGGTTGCTGTCTATAATCCCCGAGTGTATTCTCATTCCTCCCTCAATTATTTCAGCATCTGGCTCACAATCGTCTTTCCTCCCCTGACCTTTTACAGGAATGTCCCAAAGGTTTTAGTGCTGTTCTAAACTTTAATAACCTTAGATATATGATGTGGCAAACTTACAAAGAAACAATATTTTAAAGATTACTAAATTAAATTCTAAAGTATTGATGTATCTCATTAAAATTCATCATAACTACTTTGTTTCTTATGTTGATTTTCAAATTTTGTAAAAACTTTCTTTAGTTGCTGTCCAATTATATAAAGGCTTATATTTGTTTTTTTCCTTTGTTTTCAAAGAAGACCATATCAATAGGGAGGTAATGCTACTAAAAGCATGTGATTCGGATTTGAGTGAAGGAGTTTTATGCTATATAAACAGTCTCACTTTCTTCTCTGGAGACATCTGGGTTCAGTAATCAGATATGGACAATCAGGATTAAGTGACTTGTGCAAGGTCACAAAGTTAGTATGTTTGTCTCAGACCAAATGATTGGCTTAGAGCAGGTAAGTGGTGTAGTGGATACAGCACCAGTCCTGGAGTCAGAAGGGTCTGAGATCAAATCTGGCCTTAGGTACTTGATACCCATGGGATTGTATTTGTAATCTTAGCCTTAATAATACCCAGAAAGTGAATTGTTAATATATACAAGTTCATTCTAATGTGACCCATATGAAAAATCTGATATAGTTAGATCAGGTAATCAAGATGGCCAAGCAACAGGATATGTTTTCTAGTCTGTCAGCAGAGGGCAGCTAGATGGCACAGTGGGTAAAGCACCAAACCTGGAGTCAGGAGGACTTGAGCTCAAATCCAGTCTCAGACACTTAATACTTACTTACCTGTGTGACCTTGGGCAAATCTCTTAACCCCACTTCCTTGCAAAAAAAAAAAGAAGAAGAAAATACCAACCAGAAATTGCAAGAGATGGGTCTTTCTATTAATGCAGGTCTGGAATATTAGTGATATTCTCAACTCCTTTCTTTAACTCTCTATATGCAATTCATTGCTAAAACTTATTATTATTGCTTTTATAATAATTCTCATATATGACACAGTGGATAGAAAACTGGACCTGAACTCAAGAAGACTTTTCCCTGAATTTACATCTGGTCTCAGATACTTATTAGTATTCATGATCCTATTGCAAGTCACTTAACCCTGTTTACCTCAGTTTGTCCATCTATAAAATGAGTTAGGTAAGGAAATGGCAAACCACACCAATGTCTTTGCCAAGAGATTCCTAAATGAAGTCATAGAACTAGACATGACTGAAAAATGACCGAACAGTAAGAATGTCTATGTTCCCTTTTCCCCCTAATATAGACAATTCATTTATCAATTAAATTAAAACTATGACATTTGAAGTCTGACACTTCTTCATGCATTGAATGAAAAATGAAAATTGTACTTTAGATGAATTCAGAACCTGCTGGACTAAATATAGTACAGAAAGAAATTCTTGTGAGAATGAAATAATTACAAAATAAATTCTGTTAAAATGTTCAGAGTATCTGAATGTGACTAAGAGATCAACCAAGAAAAATGCTATGTAGTCACATATAATTGCTGATTTTTATTGACGTTGAAGAGGAGAAGGATTGTGAGGATATCCATATCTACTGACCTATATAGCTACATTCTCATTTCTCTCAATTATTTATTTTTATTTTCCTTTTTAATTTTTTAATTTTTTTAATTTTTTTATTTTGCAAGGCAGATGGGGTTAAGTGGCTTGCCCAAGGCCACACAGTTAGGTAATTATTAAGTGTCTGAGACCAGATTTGAACCCAGGTACTCCTGACTCCAGGGCCGGTGCTTTATCCACTGTGCCACCTAGCCGCCCCTATTTTCCTTTTTTATTTAAGGCAGTGGAGTTAAGTGACTTACCCAAGGTCACACAGGTAATTATTAAGTGTCTGAGGCAGCATTTGAATTCAGGTCCTCCTGACTCAGAGCCAGTACTCTATTCACTGCTCCACCTAACTGCCCCATTCTCAATTTTTTATTTAATATTCTAAAAGCCTTATCAAGGATATCCTTGGTGAAAATATGATAACTTAAATAATTTTCTTTAGGACACAAAAATCTCACAGTATATCACTGACAGAAAGGTATAGAGCAGTGGTTCTCAGTATGTAGGTTGTGCATTATTTTGGAACCATGAAGTTGCAACAAGGAGCATAGAGCTATATATGTTATTAAGGCATTATCTTTTTAATCTTTAGCTTCAATAAAATATATGGCCTGAATAATTATTGTGAGTTCATGGTTTCATAGCTTTATTTACACCTAATAGAAATTCCTTTTTCTGACTTTTCAGAATGTGACCTTGGTTTTACCCAGGATTACCCTCTTCTCTTCTGAAGTTTTTTTTTCTTTCCAATTATAAAAAGTATCAAATTTGCTTCCTCATTGATAACGCTATTTTCAAATACATGTAATTATTATTACAATAAATGCAAAATAATTTAAAAGTACTATATACTAGGGGCGGCTAGGTGGCACAGTGGATAAAGCACCGGCCCTGGAGTCAGGAGTACCTGGGTTGAAATCCGGTCTCAGACACTTAATAATTACCTAGCTGTGTGGCCTTGGGCAAGCCACTTAACCCCATCTGCCTTGCAAAAACCAAAAAAAAAAAAGTACTATATACCTTTCCCCCCACCCAATATGTGGAAATAGTGTGTATGTGTGTTGGGTGGGCAAAGTGGATATTAATTATTTATTAAATCATACTCAAAAAGATTTTGCAACCACTGAGCTCTAGTCAATAATGTATTCCACTTATCTGTGTGAAGGTGACTGAAAAGATTGGTGAATGGTAACTTTCTATTTAGAAAATGGACATTTGGTTTTTATTTGCTGTTGTAAACACTGTCATTTATCAGACATTTGATGGTGAATAAAAACATATATTGAAGATCTTTCCTCTGCTGCCAATATATGGTCTATTTTTCAGCCCCTTTCCATCTCTCTTTAAACAGGATTTGAGAGGTTGTAAGCTCCTACCCAATTTTTAGCTTTCTATTTTATAGATCTGTTCTCTAGGTTCTCTGACAGTTTTGCTGAAATTGAGCCAATGTATCTTGGATTATCACATGCTGGGCTAGTCGGTCTGCTACCTTCACTTTCTGAGGATCAGTGACGATGTTAGATTGTTTTGTGTTATGCTGGAAGCACCTTATACCCACTGTGCTATTTCACCTTCTCATATAGCCACTGCTTAGGTGCTCTGTTGCCATCTGCATTGATATGACTGGCTCCCACGATGGGCAGATGCTTTCTTTGAAACTTGCTTGTTAAGTCCAGTAAGCTTAATTTTCCAGACTGGGGAATGCTACTGTATATCAATGTGAGAGACAACCGTTCTCCCACATTTTTGACTATTCCACCGGAGGGAAGAAGAAAATGCTATAGTTATTTCTTGGGAATTTATACAAATCACAATAGAGAGATATTAGCAAATATTTTTCCACTGTAACCTTCCTACTTAGCCTTTCAAACAAGTTTTACTTTTATATATATATATATATATATATATATATATATATATATATATATATATACCAGAATCTATCACAGTGTTTGACACATCATTGATGCATAATATATATATATATTTGTTGATTGATTGAATTATAATGGAGCATTGAGAGGAAATATGGTATAATGGTATGGTATAAGCTTTGATTTCAAAAAGACTGGGATTCAAATGCTGCTTTTGAAACATCCTGGCTATGTCTATTAGGGGCAGTTAGATGGCATAGTGGATTGAGTACCAGAGCTTTATTAGGAAGATCCCTTGAGTCAGGGAAAAAAAATAAAACCTTTATAATTATACACATAATAAAGAAAAAAAATTCCTACATTGTCAATGTCTGAAAATGTATGTATTGTTCTGTATCTTATATCCACATTAGTAGGAAGTGGGTAGCACAGTAGATAGAGTGCTGGGCCTGGAGTCAGGAAGAGTCATTTTCCTGAGTTTAAATTGGACCTCAGATACTTACAAGCAGTGTGACCCCAGGTAAGTCACTTAATCCTGTTACCTCAGTTTCCTCATCTATAAAATTACCTGGAGAAGGAATTCATAAACCACTCCAGTATATTCACCATGAAAACTTCAAAGAGAATCATAAAGAGTTGGACACAACTAAAATGCCAAAACAGCAACAATAAATCATACATATCATTAGACTTGTATTAACTATGCTTCATCACTATTGTGATCAGAAATCCTTAGTCTTTCAAAACTGTCTTCACATGTTTTTGTTATTGTATAAATTTAAATGGTTCTGCTTTATTTCATTCAATATAAATTAATGTGAGACTTACCTTTTCTTTTTGAACCCATCATTTTTACATTTCTTATGGCATAATAACTTTCCATTTTATTCATAGATCATAATTTGTTTAGTCATTACCCAATTGATTGCTATCTCCTTTTGTTTTGGGTCTTTGCTAGTACAAAAGTAGTTGGTATAAATATTTTTATGCATATGCATTTTTATTTCATAGGAGAAATTGAGTCTTAGAAGTGAAAAAGATACCCATGGTAATAAACATTTCTATGTATGTATGTATGTATTTATCTATCTATATATATATATATATATATGTATTTATATGTGTGTGTCTATTTACAGTGGAATTTGAACCCAGTCATTTCTGATTCCTCTCTGGCAATTTACCCCTGCACAATGATGCCTTAAATCCTTTTAGTCTGTCTCTGAACTTGAAAGCATTATATAGGTATGGTGAGCAGTTCATCATTTACTCAATGTCTTTTGTTAAATATTTTATCTATTGTGATGCGTAGTTTCTTTTATATGAGAAAGAAAACAAATGCTTAAGGCTAGAACAGTTCTCCACACAGTCCTTAAATGAGCTATGCAAGCATAAAGGTCACCTTATCTTCTGTATTTCTGGATTGTGTTAGATAAAAAAGGGACCTGAACTAGATACTAAGTAAGGTTCTTTATACCTCTAGCATTTTGATTTGTTTTATTTTATTCTCTACCCCTTATCACATTCTCTTTGTTCTCTATAGTCTGGGAACTACTCCCACCCACTGCAGTCAAGTTCTTTACTGAAGTTGCTTTGTGATAGAATCAAGACTTCTTTCCTCTGGTCTATAAGGATAACTAAAAAATGCTAAAATGTGTCAAATCAGAACCTTTCCCATTCTATTATTTTCATTTCTGATCTCTATGTACTGTAAGATATTATAACTTGTTCCAAATCATCTAACAAAGGTGTTGTAAATATTTTGCAGTTCTAGAAATCAAATTCCATGTCCCAGATTTTAAAAGAAAATATTGGCTCATGCTTTTGTATGAATCCTAAAGTAAAATTTAATCATAATTATTTAAAAACATAATTACTTAATATTTCATTATGAACAATATGGTTTATCTCTTTGAATGCAAAATGGGTGATTTGAAAAGACAATATTTACAATATTTGGTTGACTGAAATATGTATATTATGCAAAATAAAAGCTTCAGAGAAGTTATAATCTTATTTCAGTTTTGAAAGTATAAAGTTCAACTTCTTACATTTTGCAAATTCACATAACAGATCAATGTTTGCTTAATTTGTTTGGAAACTTAAGTAATAGATAGTTCACTACTTTAAAAGACAGTCTATTCAATTTTGGGATAACAATTTTTAGAAAGTTCTATCTTCAAGTTACTTCCTATAATTTCAACCCTAGCTGTACCTCTAGAAGACACAAAATATGCCTATTTCCAACGGATATCCCTTGAAATAGTTGAAGACAGTTTATTACAAGTTCTAACATTAAGTCTTTTTTCAGAATTAAACATTTTTTTAAATTTCCTCTAATCACATCATTTATAAACCTTTCACATCTGGAAATACCAGTAATTTTTTTCAAAGATCTTCAATTTTTCAATCCCCTTCTTAAAATATGGGCACTAGAATTGCATAGAAATGTTTCTTGAGTGACAATAAGATTAACATCTCCTATAATATGGACATTTCTTACCCAGCCAAACTCCTTTGAATTTCTCAGACTTGGAAAAGGAACCTCATTATCCTGCCAGATCACATCATTCCTCAAACATCTCATAGGTACCCTCAGCCCCTGAGTCCCTCTGATTAGAAGCCAAAGCAGATAGCTCCTCTCTGTATCTCCTTTTAAGTAGAATACTCAGACTAGTCATCTCTTCCTTAGTTTTGGTAATGTCAGTCCTACTAATATAGACATTTAAAATGTTTAGAGGGTACTGGCTGTGTCTCAGTCACAGGAGGGAGAAATTCCCTTTTGCTGAAGCATGTGGTTCAGAGCCACCCAAGTCCTTAGTAACAACTGGAGGCTCTAGTTGCCCTCTGTGGTCAGGACTCAAAGAATAAAAAGCACTTTTCCATGTCCAAGGCACAAGATTGAGAATCTCTCCATCACCATCACCATTCCCTTTGCTTTGGAACCCTGAATCACAGAACCAAGTATATCAAAATACTGGGATAACTGCTAGGGTCCTAGTCCTAGGCTTTGTAGAGAATTTAAAGGTGTGTTGCAACAGAGGTCCTCACCTTGAACCTCAAAACCCCCTTGCTGATTCCTTGCTTTTGAAGTAATGCATCATGTGATGTTGATGCACACCCCAAATGACCAATATTCAGAACAATGGTTCATGAGCCTAAGAAAGGGAGAGATCTCTAGCACTTAAACACTCAGTAACCTGAATTTCACCTACTTCAGTATGTATGGGAAGTAGCAGCAAGCTTCTTATCTTTCCCTTTCCATAGACCTACAGATTTCAGGATGCTTACTCACAGCTACAGTAAGTGGCTTATAGACTAAAGAAAGGAATATGTGGTCTGGTCCTGGTTTGACCTATTGCCCATCTAGTTGGTTTATTTGAATTCTGACAAGAAAGAACAACTCCAAGAGTCACCACAGGAGGCTTTATTAGTGGTACATTAACATTTACCAGCACTAGAAATCAGAGGATAGGTAATAATGGCTCTAGAGACAGTCATTAAGGCAGCAACCAAACCAGATTGGGGATAAGGAAGAAGAGGAAAGGCAGAGCCCAGAGAAGCCCCATTCAGAGATTTAAGTGATCCCTTAGAGATTGCTGGGCATCAGGTGAGAAAGTGGAGATAATCAAACAGTTCACAGATTGTCAGTATTGTTCCACTGACTAGAAATTTTGGTGTAGTTTATATAGAGTTTTTCTCAGTTCCCTCTCCCATTAGCTATTGGTCTGTGACTGGGGCATTCCACTTCACAGCAAAATAAGGGGGGGGGTATTCTTGACCTTGAAGTGAAGATGGGACATCTGAGTCACTATATGCCCTTATCTCCATATGGTATAGAAGGGGAACTCAATGTTCTAGTTTAGAGGCTATCTTGGTAACAATGGCTCGCCTCCAGAAATGTTAACCTATCAGAGCACACATTCAGGGGTGCCACATAATGGAAATTTTTATCACAACAGTAATTTCTACTTAAGTAAGTAAATTGAAAGCAAATCATAAGTCAAAGATACAAATTAGATAATAAATAATGAGGTAAACATTAGAAGATTTAAGAAAATAATTCAATTTAAGAATCTGTATGAAAAATATCCACCTAACTACACCCTCTTCTTTACATTTCTCCATCATGCTCCTTTGTCAGGTATCTTCCCTTTCTCCACTCTGATTTGTGTGCTGTTTTTCCCACATTCTCTTACTATATATTCATTTAATATAATTATTTAGTCAATTCCCAAATTAATGAAGACCCCCTCCCCTTAATTTCCAGTCTGGGGCCATTACAAAAGGAATAAATACTTTGTACTTGTGGACCTTTTTCTTTTGTCTTGAATCGGTTTGAGGTTTAGGTTCATCTCATTAAAGGAAGCATTTATTTTTCTTCTATATTTTCTTTTCTTTTTTTAATTTGGTTCCCACCACTTTATAAAGTTCTTGGAAATAGATGAGACTAAATAAATGTTTATTAACTGACTAACTTGGGAAAAAACTCAGAGGCAACTTGATAGAAACTAGCTCTGAGTCTGTAGTTATGTGTTCTTTATTCAAATGTGAAGGTATAACAATTGTTTAAAGTCCCTGTTTCAGACATGAGACTTGAACTTAGGTCTTCCTAAATTTAAGGTTGGCCTTCTATCTCCTAAATTTCACGCTTATTTTCACCTCATACTCATTTTCAAGTAGTTAGGTAAGTTTTGTAAGAATTAATGCCAAACTTTTTAGTTTTGTAAATAAAGTTCAGACTGCTGTTAAGGCACAAAAAAAGATAATTTCAATTCAGTTACTTGTAAGTTTATTAGCTTCCGTTTTATCTTTTCTTTTTATTTCAATTAACATTCATTTATATTTTTTCCCTTTTACCTCTCCAATTGAAAAGAATAAAAAGAAGAATGGTGTAATGACTATGCATAATCAAACAAATCCCTCCATTTTCCATTTTCAAAAGAAATATGTCTCATTCATCATCATGAATCAATCACTTTTATGTCCAGAAGTTGTTAATGTGTTTCATGATTTAGGCCTCTGGAAACATGATTTTTATTTCACTGATCACAGAGTGTAAGCCTTTCAAAGTTGTCTTGATGATGTCATTTAATACATTTTTCTCCTCGTTCTACTCTTCATCAATTGAAATAAGTCTACTAAGGTTTCTATTATCATTTCTTTTGTCATTTCTAACAGTACAGTTCTCTTCTACTGAATCCATTTAGCACAGTTTTTTCAGTCAATTTCCAAATTATTAGAGTACCTATAAATTTCAAGTTAATAGCCACTGCAAAAGCAATAGATACAGTTTTGTTATATGAACCCTTTTCTTCTTTAATCTCTTTGATTCAGATATACAGGAGGTACAATAAGCAGTCAAAAGATGTTCATAATTCATTGGAGTTGTTATGCCCAAAGGGCAACAAAAATGTGCATACCCTTTGATCCAGCAATACCACTATTGGTTCTATACCCTGAAGAGATGATGAAAAAGGGTAAAGACATCACTTGTACAAAAATATTCATAGCAGCCTTGTTTGTGGTGGCAAACAATTGGAAATCAAGTAAATGTCCTTCAGTTGGGGAATGGCCTAGCAAACTGTGGTATATGTATAACATGCAACACTATTGTTCTATTAGAAGCCAGGAGGGACAGGAATTCAGGGAAGCCTGGAGGGATTTGCATGAACTGACACTGAGTGAGATGAGCAGAACCAGAAAAACACTGTATACCCTAACAGCAACATGGGGGCGATGATCAACCTTGATGGACTCGCTCATTCCATCACTGCAAAAATCAGGGACAATTTGGAGCTGTCTGCAATGGACATATTATCTATATCCAGAGAAAGAACTGTGGAGTTTGAACAAAGATCAAGGACTATTAACTTTAATTTAGGAAAAAAAATCTGATATCTTATTGTCTGATCTTGTTATCTCTTAGACTTTATGTTTCTTCCTTAAGGATATGATTTCTGTCTCATCACATTCAATTTGGATCAATGTATACCATGGTAACAATGTAAAGAATGGCAAAATTGCCTTTTGTAGGGGTTGGAGGAAGGGAAATAAAATTAGGGGGAAAAATTGTAAAACTCAAAATACAGAATTCATTGGAATTTTGAGCAGAGTTCCAAATTGCTTTCCATGATGGCTGTGCTGACAGTTCAAAAAAACATGCATTAGTACAAACATGGATTGTTTAATATTTGCCATTTTCCTTTTTTTTTTATCATCTCTGTAGCTCTGATGCAGGTGAAATGAAATCTCAGAATTCCTTTATTTCCATTTCTCAAAATATTAGTGACTTAGAACATCTGAGAAAGATGGCCTTTAATAGTTTTTTGTGTCTTCCATTAATATCCACCTATTCATGTCCCTTGACCATTTATCAATTGGTTTGATATTTCCAAAGATGCCTCTCAAAGATTAGTGTCAATATTTCTTCTCTCAAAGAAACACATCAGTTATCTGAACTATAGTTCAGATAGGTTTGGAGAGCTGACCTAGGCACCCTCAGCTATCTTGTATTTCAATTTTTTAAAAATAATCATTTAAGTCCCTTATTTTTAGGTTATAAATCTCCATGTTGGCAGGATACTGACAAAAAATACAATCTGAGGAGCTTTGCTTTTTCTCTGTCACTCATGAGCACTATATTGGATTTATCCTTTCCTTCTATATAGAGGATAAATAAGAAAGTCTTTCTTTTTTCTGTTTTATTTGGCATTTTCCAGTTGCTGCAATTCAACCTAGGTTTGACCTTCCTGACACTATTCTTGAAGTCTTGGGCAGTGGCAAGCCTGGAAGAGGGTAAATTACTTGGAAGACAGAACAACTTCAAAACTGACTTCCTGAAGATTTCAAGAAAAAAAAAGATTCTAAATCAATTTGAAACTCCTTGTGCATTTAATTGCAGTCAAGGAGGATAAAAAGCAAGGAAGATGAACTTTTTTATGCAATCAAGTCCCAAATCTCTTAAAAACACATTGCTGTTTGGGCAATAGAATTTAGGTCAAATAACAAAGAATTAAATTCTAAAGCTTTCGCATCCTTATTGTCTATACTTTCCACACTATATAAATTTTGGTTTTAATCTAATATGGCTTGGGGGTGATTCAGCCTCTGGCCATCTAGCTCAGTGTTTCAGGAAAAAAAATCCTAAAATTTACATTTTTAACCTTTCTTTGAACGTGGAATCCTTTCACAGTTAATTTTTTCCCTCTTATTATTACTACATAACCATATATCAACTTATTATATATTTAGAAAAAGCAGTCACTCTTTGATACTTGCTACCTTTCCCAAATATGTGAAAATATATAGATTTGTTGTTTCAAAAAAGGGCAGTGTGAACATTTTTATCCTTTTGTAATTCATAAATAATATTTTATATGAAGTCCACAAAATAAACAAATAAGGAATACATTCATATGAGGAAAATTTTCAGAATACCTTTGAAATTATGTGTATAAAATCACTGTGTTGTACATAGATATTGCTTTTAAAATGTTTTTTCTTAGTTTAGTATTTCAAACATAATGCTGTGGCTCATGCATAACTAGAATATTTATTTCAGAAGACTACCTCATTTTCTGGCTCCTCAAGTCTAAAAGTTCCTCTATTTAAAAAATTATCTGTATATAATAATATCAAATGAGTCCTGATATAATAATATTCATAATATAATTCCAATCAAATTATATTTTCAGCAACATGTAAATTGTTTCAAATTTCCTCTGGTTTCTGTTTTCCAGACCCAATTGTTTTAATATCTTTACTTTTTAATTATTCAGTTTTATATTATTTGGATTCAGGATCTTATTTTAGTAAAATCAAAACATCAAGGTTAATATTAATTACTTGCCTTATACTGATATCTTCTTTTGACCTCCAGTTCAGGCTCAAATACTGATTTTTTTTTTTTTATAGCTGAGTATAATTAAGTACACTGCTCACTTTTCATATGAAATTCAGGACTCCTCTAAAATTCTGAACCTAGTTTAATGTTCATGTGCAGTATTTCTCAAAGCTTAATGTGTTGATAAACCATTTTTATAAGACATAGTTTGGATTGGAATGGTGTGACAGTGAAAAACATTTAGTTTGGTAAGAGCTAGGTTTGAATGCTAATTCAGACATATACTAGTTTTATAACTTTGGACAAATCATTAAAATCTCACTGTGCCTCAGTTTTCTTATCTTAAATATGAGCAGATTGAACTTGATGGCTTCTATAGGACAATCCACTTCTACATCTATGATTATTTCAATACAACTAGAAGACTATTTTCTATGATTTATTTACATTTAAAGTTAATTTACATAGAACATCCTAACAATTAGAACTTTCTTAAAAGGCATTGAATTGCCTCACAAGGTACTGAATTTCCTTTCACAGAAAGTCTTTAAGAATATGTTATTGAAAATAAATATATATTTCAACTCACATCCTGTATGAACCTCTCAATCCCCAAAGGTGATTATATAATTTCCTATAACTCCACTTTGAGAGAGATAAATGAAATATAAGCCTCTGAATTGTCTTTACCAATTGAAATGTTTACACCTTGAAGACAGTGCCTGATACATTGTTGATTTGTGCGGTCTCAGGCAAATCACTTAATCTCTCTCATCTGTAGTTTGCTCATCTGTAAAATGAGGATAATAATGGCATCTAATCTTGAGAGTGAGAATCACATGAGATTATATGTGTGTGTGCATGTATATATATATGTGTGTATATAAATATATGTGTGTATGTTCATGTATAAATACATATACAAACATGTAGATGTGTATATACAATGCTTTTCAAGTCCCAAAGTACAATATTTAATGTTTCCATTTTTATTTTTAACTATAGACAAATGTATAAAATATGAAGCAATATTTAATGTAATTAAGTTGTTAGAAGGCAAAATTAGCTGATAAACTCTTTAATTCCTTAATTCCTTTGTTCACAAAGTAGAAACCAATCTCATTTTCCCCAACAATGCTATATTCAAAAGTCTTAAGACATAGCTCAGGAACTATTAGCCTAAGAAAACATCCACACATGTTTTGTAGATAACAAAAAAAAGAACAGTTAAATCACTTTATATGATACCTATGTAAAATTATTGGTTTGAAAGATTTTCTAATTAGCAGATCCATAAGACCTCTCATTGTCTTCTTTAAAAACATTATCAACTTGTAATTTTATTTTTATTTTGACAAGCATTCCCAAATTAAATGAGTATAAGTTGTTAATAAATTCTTTATTTGACATTTCTCTAATTATTTGAAAGAGTTGGTAAAATATATGTATGTTTTTTAATATTGACTGTTTATATTCTTGGGTGACATGGATAGTATGTGAAATTTAAAGTCAAATTCTACTAATTAATAACTATTCCAATTTAGATATGTGATAGAAGTATTAGGACTTCAATTTCCTTTTCTGTAAATTGAGAAAAAAATGTTTCAATCTCACAGGATTGTTTTGAGATAATAATAAATATACATATATGTATGTAAATAATAACTATAAGATAATATAAGCAAAGTCCTCAAGAATTATAACAGTGTAAGATGTTATCTATTGAAAAATTGATTTTATTCACCTATTTTTGTAAATTATTTGTAGACTTTGGTTGCCATATTTTTATTAGAAATATTTAAATCAGTGGTTTTATTAATCTTCTTGTTTCATATTTGCCATACTTTTTGTTGCACAAATAGCTTCTTTTTATATAAACAAATTGATCTATATTATTTTGTAGGAATTCTTCTATTTGTTCAACAAATAAAGAGTTCCCTCACCTCCACCACTGCAAAATTCTACTTTCTTATTTTTTTATGATTTGGAAAATAATTCATGCTATTGATTCAGTTGGAATTTATGGTAGTATACAGTATGTGATATGAATCTAACATGATTTTTGCCAATAAATTTTGTTAGCAGTTATTTTCTTAGTGAATAATTATTTACTTCCTTATGATTTGCAATCGTGGATTGGTTAAACACTTCTCTGTTATATAACTTTAGAATATAAACACACACACATATATACATATATATATATATGCACATATATTCACTTCTATTCATTCTTTCAATTCTTGACTGGAATATAAATACAATTTTATAGTGAAACTGGAGAGCTGACAGTATAAGTCCTCCTTCCTCTTTTTCACTTTCCTTTATAATTATCCTTTTATAACATCACATAAATTAAAAGTCACAATTTTATAATTTCACAAGATTGACAAATCACATCCTGGAAAAGACATTAAAGATAACCAAATGCTTTTCTCTAATTGTGTAGTTGAAATAAACTTGGTCTCACAGAGATTAAATCATTTGTCCATGATTACAGGATTGGTAAGTGGTGGATCCAAAGTAGAAGGAAAGAAAATGAATAAGCATTTATTATAAACTTCAAAAAGATGTCAGCCACTGTACTAAATTAATTTCAAATATTATCTCAGTTGATCTTCACAAAAACTTTGGGAGGTAGGTGTTATTATTATTATTCCCAGTTTACAGTTGAAGAAACTAAACAGAAGCTAATTTAGTTGTTCAGGGAAAGTGTCTCAGACGGAATTTGAACTCAGACTTTCCTGGTCTATTCATTAGATCAGCTAGAAACAATCTCATGAGATTGAGTCCAGTACCTTTTTTGCTATGCTCAGCTATCTTCTTGATCTGAAGTAGAAAATAATAACAATAATAATAATAATAATTCTTTGAGAGAAGTGGTTCACTCTTAGAAACAAATGAATATTTCATTTTATAGCTGTAGGAGAGAAAGAGTGAGGTCAAAACAGAATTCTGTTCTTAAAGAGAGAATTCATATAGAGGTTATTAAACCTTACACACACACACACACACACACACACACACACACAGGAAATACCATGTCAATATTTAGGATAATTACAGTTTGCAAAGGAAAAATATATAATATAATATCATCATTGTGTGGCATAACTATTTAAGGAAATTATTAAACTCATACTCCCTCTCCCATTTTGTGGGCACTATGCCAAGTTCTTAAGATATAAGAAAAATTATTAATTCTTCTATTTATACATTGTTCCTATACTATCACACACATATATAATAATTGGAGATGGCAAATATAATTTGAAAACTGACAATACCTTAAATAACTTCTAGAGTTGTGTGGACAAATTCTAATACATTTATATTTCACTTGATTATCTAAAATATGAATCTTTTTTTTGAATAGAAATGATTTTCAATGAATCAAGTTGTTTGTTGATTATCAATACCTCAAGTATAAAGCTTGAATCTTTTGATGACATAGTGTTTCTACTTGAAAACTACACATTTAATGTAACTTAGGAGGTTCTATTTTGTTTTTTCTTTCCCTCTGTGATATTTTAATGGGAAGTAAGTTAGTTCTGTTTACTAATTGCTCCAAGTTGCATCACTGGTCTTCTTGACTTTTGCCTTTCTACTGGACTTTGATGCCTGTGGAAGAGGGAAACTGATGACTTCGTGAGACTATGCCTCACTTTAAAACCAATTCATGCAAAAGTCAAGATATTACTTGTGATGTCTTTGGTGCTCTTTGAAAATGAGAGACACACAATAGAAATTTATGGGCAAGAAATATAAAACAGAAAGAAAAAAACTTGATAGATATCAACTCTTATAGACGGGAGAAGTACCCTCAAACAATTAATTTGATTTAACAGAAACAATGTCTATCCATTCAAGATAACAGAAATACCAGATAAATAGTGGAAGTCTCCAATTTTATTAATATAGATCCATTGAAGTGCCAAAGAAGTAAATATGCTAAAGGTTAAAAAATTAGAAATTAACCAAACAAAAATTATAATGGTCACAAAATATTTACTTTGTATAATATTTTATTCAATATTTGTTTTTATAAAACTTAATAAATTCCTCATTTGTAATAAAATATTGAATAAATTCTGTAACACCAAAATATTTTTAATGTAATAAAGTATCCATTTTAAAAGTTTTTTTAAAAAAGATGTCATTGGGTTCACTGGCTCCTAAGATGATCCAAGGGATTTGCTAATTTTATTTGGTTTTCTGTGGGCTTTCCTGTTTCCTTAATAGCCCCTGCTCAATAAGGGCTATGACATTATGGCTAAGAATCACAAAACCTTCCACTTTTGCAGGAGTCCTATTTTAAGAGAAGGATCCTAGGAAGTCTGCATTGTAGCTACAAACTACCCCTACAACGTTCTGAAGGTGACATTTATGAACTTGTGTTTATTTGAAGCATTGTTAAATTGATGAATGGTTGAGAATGATGAAAGTTTCCAGTTTTTTCTAATTGGATATATCTGAGGCTGAATTGAAACATCTGTCAAATTTCATAAGGGGAATGTTTCTGAGGCTATTAATCAGCTCTAGCAAGAAACAATGAGGTAGCATGCCACTGATAGAAAATGCCATATAACTGATAGATCGCAATCTTAATGATCAGTAATTTCACCATTGTTTCTTTTTTAAATTTAAAACATATATTGGTTTTCTTGTAAACATAATCAATTAAAAGTATTCTAATGTCTATATGATACATATTTTATGGAAAATAGAATATTCATCTTAATTTTAAAATTAAAAGTTTCGTTAACATTTCTTCAGCAGTTTAATTTTTACCATAATTAAATCAAACAAATTCAGATCAGATCAGTGAAATATATTTTTAATTAAGAAGGTGAATTGGGGAGCGGCTAGGTGGCACAGTGAATAGAGCACCGGCCTTGGAGTCAGGAGTACCTGGGTTCAAATCCGACCTCAGACACTTAATAATTACTTAGCCATGTGGCTTTGGGCAAGCCACTTAACCCCATTGCCTTGGAAAATCTTAAAAAAAAAAAGAAGGTGAATGGTAGTCTTAGGTCAGGACTAAGTCTCCAGGTGTTTAAGGTTTGAAACAGGGGATCTAAAGTCAGAGAGGGCAACTCTTCATTATTTCTTATAAAAAATATACCAAAATAAGGTCAAAATGGGTATAGGATTTAGACATAAAGAGCAATACCATAGATAAATTAATAGACATAAAATACTTTTATCTATCTGATCTTCGGAAATGGATAAATTTAGGACCACATTAGAGCACATTAATGATTTTGACTATTAAAAAGTTTTTGCACTAATAAAATAAATGCTTCTAAAATTAAAAGAAAAGCAAAAAGCTGGGAAACAATCTTCACAACCAGGAGTCTCATTTCTAAAATATATAGAGAATTGCATCAAATTTATAAGGTCACAAATCATTTCCCAACTTATAAATGGTCAAAAGGATATGAACAGACAGTTTTCAAATAAAGAAATTAAAGCTATATATATAAAAGCATATGAAAAAATGCTCCAAATCACTATTGGTTAGAGAAATGAAAATTTAATCCACAATGAGGTAACATCTCACACCTATTAGATTAACCCGATGAGAAAAAGGGAAGATGATCAATTTTGGAGAGGTTTTGGGATTGATGCATTGCTGATGGAGTTATGAATGGATCTATCATTTCTGGAAAGCAATATGGCACTATGCCCCAAAGTAATAAAACTGTTCAAGCCTTTGACCTAGCCATTTCAGTTTCTGGTCTATATCCAGAAGAAATTGTAAAAAAAATGGAGAAAGTCCTACATGTTACAAAATATTCATAGCAGCTCTTTTTTGTAGTGGCAAAGAAATGGAAATTGGGGGGATGCCTATCAATTGGGGAACGACTAAACAGGTACATGAATACTATGGAATAGTATTGTTCTATATGAAACCTTAAATGGTTGGACTTTAGAGAAGCAAGGAATGACTTATAGGACCTGAAGATGAGCGAAGAGAGTAGAGCCAAGAGAACAATATACACATCAACAAGATTATGAGATGAACAACCTTGATGGAAGCAACTCCTCTAGACAGCCCAGAGAGCTAGGACAACTGTGTTAGACTGATAATGGTCTATATTATCCACACCCAGAAGAAGAAAAACAAAACATAGCACACAGAAAAGAAAAAAATAAAAAACTCCCCTACTAAATCTGAACACTTAATAAAAATTATCTCTTTGGTATCTCTTTCCCTTAATTCTAATTCCTCATGTCAAACATTATTAATTTGTAAATATGTTTAAGAAAAAACATATGTAAAATGCTAACCTGACTGTTCCCTTCTGAAGGGAGGGGGATGGGAAGGAGGGATGGAGGGAAATTTTGTAACTTGGTAATAAAAATGCATGTACAAATGGAAGAAAATTTAAAAAAGAACATTAAAAAAAAGGAAATTAATGGTCCTGTGACCAATATGTTGCAGTTGGAGTGCTTATAGGAACATGTGATTGTTTTAGAGGTACTAGTCTCATAGCACACAAGCTGAACACCAGTAAAATTGTAAATATGATCTGTTGTTTAGTTATTCAGTCATATAACTTCATTTTTGTTTTTCTTGACAAAGATACTGAAGTGGTTTGTCATTTCCTTCTTGGGCTCATTTTACAGATGAAGTAACTACAGTCAAGTGAGATTAAATGATTTGCCCAGGGCCACATAGCCTTTAGACACATCTTTACCCCCCCCCTTCTTTTTTTTTTTTTTTTGCAAGGCAGTAGGGTTAAGTGACTTGCCCAAAGTCACACAGCTTGGTAATTATTAAGTGTCTGAGGGCCCATTTGAACTTAGGTCCTCCTGACTCTGGGCTGGTATTTATTTACTGTACCACCTAGCTGCTCCTCTTTTTTTTTTCTCTCATGTATTTTAGTTTTCTCTAAAATAAAGGAATTGTATCTTCTGGGGTTCCTTATAATATTAATTCTGAGATCCTATAATCCTAATTACAGATTTGATTTAAGCAGCATAAAAATTGAAATATTCAAAGAGGGAAATCAACAAAGAAATAGAATCTGTACTGGTAGTTGGACTAGGCTTTTCACTTATCATGTCCAAAGAAAGATAATAGTCATTTATTTGACTTCTGATATATATTTAAAAATAAAATAAGGGGGTCACTGTGCTGGATAGCTGTTACTTTCATTCAGGTTTAATATTGTATGATCCTATCTTAATAATGTAGTGTAGTATATTTTCTAAATAGAAGTATTTTCAGATGGACAACATTTTCACATATTACTAGCTCTATCTTCTCTCATATATGAAAATTTTCTTTTTAAAATATTGCATACTTTAAAATACGTTGCAAAATTAAAGCTTATGATGAATATTTAAAAACTGAGTAGATATGAAGACCTGTATAGTCAGCTTGTTTTACAAGCTGACTCAAAGTTATTATCTTTTGTTCACAACATTTTCATGCCAAGTTCAGTGTGTTTGCTTTGATTTACATGACTTCCTTTCCCTTGGATGTTGTTTTATATACTCAGTTGGGATAGATTTCTCTGGAACCAGTAAACTTCATATGGTGTCTCCCGAATTATATTTTGTTCATTTACATTTGAAAAGTCCCAGTTTTGCCTAAAGAGAAGACAAAAGAAACATAAGAAATGGATTTATACTTGAAGCTGACACAAAGCTGATGGAAAATTACTCTTCCCTTTTTATTTTTCATTTAGCTTTTAATATCTCATGTAATTCTTTGATCACTTAATAATAACAATATAAAGATAATTGTTCAGAATATATGTCACTGAGCATTTTATTCATATCTTCTTTTCTGGCATGGTCAATAAATGATTTTTGATGATTAAATGAGAAGTTTCATAGAAACTAAAATGAAAGACTTGAACCTGATGTTGATATTGCTTTAGTCATAATTTACAATAGATAAAAGCATAACAATTTATGTCATTCCTACCAGAAAGGAATATGCCATATGTCCAAGGCTGAAATTTAGTTATAGAAATTTTTCTGAACTTAATTTCTTTACTTAACTCATATACAATCATGAAAGAGCTTGGCTTGAGAGATATTTTAATCATATATATGTCATTAGTACCTGGTTTTATTCATAACTAAGTTTCACCTTGATATTATAATGGGACCAATAATGATATATTAAAAATCTGAATCATATCAGTGTTTCTCATTTTAGATTTTTTGTGTTTTACTCATATTTTTTTCTTATTGTCACTTGTTTTGCTGCCCACTTTCATTGACTTTCATTGACTCCAGTCCTGCCCGCTGACAAAAAAAAAAGAAATGGTTTGGAAGATTATGTGTAGTCAGGATTATCAATATAATCTTATATAAAATCAAATTTAGCTAAAATTTTAAGATGAGCTGAGGAAAGAACATAACGTAAGTTGGCTTTTACTCTGACCATTAAGTTAAATAAAACCAATATAGGCTTTCTTTTCTCTGTTCAGAACAACTATTAATTTGACTACTTGTTAACTTTTCTATTTACCAGTACTACTATACTCAGTGACTGTATATTATCTAAATGGACTCAAATCACTCTTTCCTTTTTAGTTAACTTTTTCTATTTACCAGTACTACTATACTCAGTGACTGTATATTATCTAAATGGACTCAAATCACTCTTTCCTTTTTAGTTTTATAAAATTATTACAGAACTGTGCATTTCTCCACCATTCTTTCTGTTTCTGATGATGTGTATTAATTGCATTGAGTTTTGTAACATACCACCACAAACACACACACACACACACACACAAACACACACACACACACACACACACACACACACACACACACACACACACACATGCACAGACAAAACCTCTGCTAATGAATATCAAAGGAACAACCAGTGCCATTCACTTCGACAAAAGAGACTGCATTTTCCTCTAGTGGAGCATGAATCCCTTTCCAAGAATGTCAATTTTTGTCCTGGATGATTTTCAGTATGGTTTACCTTTATTTTCTCACTTGATTATATAGAATGATTTGGTACTTTCTTTGTGTGATATGATTGGGTAGCACTATAAAGCTATAGAAAAATCAGTCAGAAGGTGGCAAAGCTATAAAAGTGTGTAAGAAATTGCCAAAACATGGATCAGCTGTTTGTATTATGGCTTAGAACTTTCATTTTTTATTGACAAAAAGAAACATAAAAATAGAAAAGTTGATTTATGGTTTTATTTTGTTTTGCTTTGGTTTTGGTTTCAGATTTTCAATTTATTATTTTTTTTTCAGATCATGACAAATTCTAGATCTTCTCTTTCCTTTACTTTCAATTGTCAGGCATCCCATGGAGTCTCCCTCTGGTTACTTCATTGAAAGGATTTCTAAGTGTATCTGAAAGTTGTAAAGCCTGTGAGATTGGAAAACATGAATTACAGCTTTTCTGGGAGAATTGTAGGCTCTCACAGAGTTCACAGAAAAAAAAAAATTTTTTCTACCCACAGAAGTCATGGGAGATGGAACTCTAAATTTTGTTGGCAGGGGTATTTTTAAGCTTTTAGTTTGTGAAATCAAACCAACATATTGGGACATCACAAAGCTTGATTTTAATGATGCAAAACTTTTCATGACAATAGTATTGAAATACATGGTGGATGAAAGATAATATTTAAATTAAGTAGATGATCTACTTTTGGGGAGGAAACTTTTAGGACTTTAATCATGCTTCAAAATAGAATTTCAAGGTATAGGAATCACATAACAAGAGTGTGCTAACTTATCTGACACATAAAAATCCACAACAAAGTAGGTCACTTTAAATAGAAGTCAGAAAAGTCTAGACTAAAAAACAATAGTTTTACTTAAATTGGCCTTTTGTGCTATTGGAAGAAATAACACCAAGCAAAGTATTATATCTAATTGGTTTAAGGAGAGAGAGGAGAGCCACACATAACAGGGCCTGGTACAGTGACTCCTGTTATTCATCATTAGGAAGAGAAAAGGAGGACTACTTCCAGAGACAGTATAAGAAAACATAATCGGAGAGCCTTAGAAAGATTTTGGGGCACACAGAGACTGTAACCAGTTCAAGTCTTCTATGGACATGGTTAATGGCACATCTTTGACCTTCTTTATTTGTTGAACCAGACAGGTACATCTTTGAAAGATAATTCTATTTAGTTGATATCTCTTGAGTCATCTCTATTCTTGGTTTAATACCTTAGTTGATAATTTTTGTGAGGTTGACATGTGGTCCTGTAAATACCTGTTCTTGGGTTTGTTTGTTTTTCTAGACCTCTCAATTGCTTCTTTCATTTTAATGGGGGGAAAAAGATTAATTTGGAGCCTCCAACCTAGTATATTTTGAAATGCCAATGGGACAAACTTTACAAATATACCTGAATTCTGCAATCTTCTCTCTTGAGAGGTCAATAGCTACAGATTAATCTCCATCTCCTCAAATGAAAGTACCAATGGTGAGGCAAACAACTGAAACTCATAAGGTCATTTAAACATTGGAGGTAGTGGGCCCAAGCTCTCTCCCCTTAAACCATTCTCTTTAGAACTAAAGTTCTAATTAAAAAAGAGAATGGAAACTGGGGGAATGTCCTTTTGAATGTTTCTGTAGCCAAAGTTCTTCTTATTCATCATATGGTTGTCCATTCAGATCTAGTTAGAGAATATATCATGATGACTAATTGAAAGAGGCAAATGTCCCTAAAAGGCTAGTATTTATCAACCATATCACAGAAAGAATTCATGTTTTAGGTTGGAGTTTATCAAGATGAATTCTAAGGATTTTTCTAATTGTAATATACTATGTGTCTAATGAAATAACAGTAAAATTTAATTCAATTTAATTCAAAATTAACAAATTATTGCTGAATTGATTGATTAAGCATCTTTGTATAAGGAAAAGTGCCAGGCACTAGAATTATACACACAAATGGGTAAGTGTTCTTGATTCCAAAGGTTAAATTTAATTGTCATTCATACATTCAAAGAATTAGAATTCAGTTAGTCCTTAAATATAGAGAAATTGGGAGCTATAAGGAGATTTAATCTTAATTAAATGAATAGCAAGCAAAAGAGACAAGAATTGAATCTAGGTCTTAGAGTACAGAGACAATGAATTTTCCATTGTGCTATGTTACTTTTGCCAAATTATGAAATATATTTTTAAAAACTATAATTCTGGGTACTAGCATTTTCTTTTTGCCAATAGGCACCATCTTCATCTTTTACCCTTCTGTACTCATTTAACCAAACTTTAGAACCTAAAGAAGTTTTATAAAGCATCAAACTCAGCACTTTTCTATCACAAATGAGGAAACAGTGATCTGCACAATCTCAGAAAAAGTTAATTAAAAAAACCTGAAACCAGAACTTAAACCTCTACACCACAATGGAGTCCAATAATGGAATAGTGAACAGATAGAGACAACTTCTATGTCTTTAAAAATATATTTCATGGGGGCGGCTAGGTGGTGCAGTAGATAGAGCACTGGCCCTGGAATCAGGAGAACCTGAGTTCAAATCTGACCTCAGACACTTAATAATTACCTAGCTGTGTGGCAAGTCACTTAACCACATTGCCTTGCAAAAACCTAATATTATATACATATATATGTATTTCAGAATGAATTTTATATCCCTACATTATTTACTATTCACCCCCCTTCACCCTCCCCCCCAAATCCATGCAAACATACATTTACACATAGATCTCCATTTTAAATGTACACTTATGGAGCACTTATTGGAAAGCATTTATAAACACTACCTTATGGAATGATTGGTGAGTGGTAGCAAACCATTCTGGAAGGTTCTTCTTGGGTTTTAATGAAAATGTGAAAAACTAGAGAACCTTGAATAGAACAATAAGGCTAAATGAACTGTGAGGCTAATGATTGCAACATAGCTGTCAACTTAGTAATTCTAAACTTTCAATTTCTTATACAAAGGATCATATAATTCTATATAGATCAAAATATGTTCAAAATGAATTCAGGAAATGTGTGAAAACACTTTATACAGGCTACTTAGCATCTTTTTTGAAATGACTGCCATACAAGAGCTATCAGCTTAGATTTTACCATCTTTGTTCAATTGAAAAGTGTGTATAAACATCTTCCTGAAATTTTAATCTGAGGATCTACAAATAAGACAGAAAGTCTTTTCAAGTACTAATGATTTCTATACAAATGAACTGCTTAATACTAACTAAAATAATAAAAATAATGCAGAGATTTTAGTGTAGGCCTGATTACTAGGTACAATTGCAAAAGGAAATCATGCCAAAGAGAATTTAGATGATGTGTCAGTGTCATTTAGCTGAAAAATGAGACTGAATTTGAACCAAGGCTTATCTTGACCTGAGCTAGAGTATCTATCATGCTCAACTCTGCTTATAAATTAAAATAAGAAATTTGTAGATAGACCACATTCATAAGAACTAAAAAATCTCATAAATTCTCTGACATTGACTTTGAGACAAAAAAGAAAATGAAGCACCTTGACTAACATTATTGATACGTGCCATGAGAAATATTTAAAATGGGATTAAATTCTTTGATGTAAATTTATAGGTCCATATAGTCTTTAAAACTATCCTTTGATGAACCCCTCACAAAAGGAATTTAGGCATTTCAAAAATGCCATTTTACACGAAAATCAATCAATCTCAATCAGTTCCCCCCACCCTTTTACATAGAATTTTGATTTAATTGTTGTGTAAGTGATTAAAAAAAGATTTGGAAGTAGGCAACATTAAAACTAATTTCATAACAAATGCAAATCATTATTTTAACACTTAGAACTAACTATAAAGTAAAATGCCACAGAAATAGAAGTTTAAATAAATTTACTTTTATATATGGATGTTAAATTTTTCTGTACCTTAGTTTTTCTCTTGTTTGCTAGAAATTAGTCATTTTAAGTTACACAAGATTAATAGCATAAATGTCTGCTAAACCATAGATAAACTCAAAATGTAGAAAGAAATGTGGAATTCCCAGAACTGTTATACTAATCCACTTTTACAATGACCTAGACAGACAAGCATTTCCTCAGAGAATAATTCAATTTCTGGGAGACAGTAATGCTAAAATATGCTTGATTTATACAGCATTCCACCATCACAAAGGAGCTGTTTCCAAGAAAAAAATCATCTAAGAGTAGCGAACTACTTTTATTTGTAGATTGTCATAATTTCTAATAATATGGATAGCATTTTACCTTCAGCCTATAGGAATATAAATTTTAACATTAATTACAGTGGATTTTGTACTTGTTTTCCCTCACTTAGTAAGAAAAACTAAAAGAGAAAGTAGATTTGCCAAATAAGCCTCAGACTATTCAGCATTATTTATAAATGTTGACTGACTTTCAGAATGAAGAAATATATTTCAAACTTATTACTAATATTTTTGTATCTGGGTATTTCAATATTCCCCCAATATACATTTCGTATTATACGCACATGTCAAAAAATAATACATATGTGTGTATGTATATAATCAAGACTGATTTCAAGTTTTAGAAACTTTTATATTCCACATTTCAGGTTAGTTCCTTCATCTTTTCACCAGTCCAACAGCTAATCTCCATGCAGCTCTGTACCTGCTAAGAAAAGTAGAAGAGGGAAAGAATTTTTTTTTGATGGCGAGAAGGGAATGATTTCCCAAGACCCTTTGATTTCTTTTCTCTGACCCTTTATTGTTTCTAGAAAACTTTAAGATTATAATTATTTTGTAAATTTTATTTTCATAGTTTTATCAGATAACAAGTATTTTTTATTAATCTATACCTCACACTAAACCTATTAAACCAATTTGCAAAACCTAAACAAAAATTGAATTCTTCAATAAATATCTATATATTATAGCAAAATAAATTTTCAAATCTAACAACTGATACCTGAATTTTAAAGTTTATCTCCTCTGTCACTATGTAAGTAGAGCTTCATTCTTATAGATTCTGGCTTATTATTGCATTGATCATATTTCCAAAGTTTCCAAAGCTTTTTAAAAATCATTTCTTAATTTATTTCACTAATTCAACTCAATTTATTATGTATCATGATGTAAAGTTCTTCCCTGTTTCCTTTGAAATTGTCAATTTCATCTTTTTAATTACTTATTTCAGCACATTTTTTTAAAATGTGTTCCAAATTATCTCCCTCCAAACCTTTGGTATCCATTGAAAAAGCAAGCACTATTAATCCAATTATACGTGTTAAATTGTGTTGGACATAGCTCAAATGTTAGCCATTTGCAAAGAAAAAAAACAAGAAAAATAAGAAGGGGGGAAATATAATTTGTCCCTAAAATTTCATCAGTTCTCTGTCTGTCATTATGACTCTTTCAAAATCATCTTGGACCATTTTATTGATAAGAATAGTGAAGTCTTTGAGAGTTGATCATTGTTACAATATTGCTGCTGCTGTGTACAATGATCCTCTGTTCTGCTCACTTCCTTCTACATCAGTTTTTATATCTTCCCAGATTTTTCTGTTCATCCTTTCTTAGAGCACAGTAATAATCCATATCAATCAGATACTACAACATGATCATTTATTCCCCAATTAATAGGCTTTCATTCCCTCAATTTCTAATTGTTTGATAGTAAAGGTCTGTGTGTGTGTGTGTGTGTGTGTGTCTTGCTCTTGCTCTCACTTTCACTCTTTCTCCATATATATATGCATAGAAACTCATGCATATATACATTTATCTACATATATGTATCTACATATAGATCATCTTCTTTTGATCTCTTGAGAATATAGATCTAGAAATGGCATCTTTGGATCAAAAAGTATGTAGTTTTATGGGCTTTGAGTATAATTCTGTGAAATTGAATGTTTTCTTTCTGGCTACTGCAATATTTTCTCCTTGACTTAGAAACTCTGGATTTTTGCTATAATATTTCTAGGAGTTTTTTGAGAGATGCGGGGAAATCTCAGGAAATAATTGTCAGATTCTTTCAATTTCTATCTTAGCCTTTACTTATAAAGTATTGGGAAAGTTTTCCTTTATAATTTCTTGAAATATTTATCATGATATTCAGGTAAGGTAAGAATTTTTAAATTATCTTTTCAAGATTTATTTTCTAGGTTAGTTGTTTTCTAAGTTGCAATTTATCACATTTTCCTCTATTTTTTTCATTCTTGTGATTTTTTAAAAAATTGTTTCTTAATCTCTCATAAAGTCAATAGCTTCCACCTGTCCAGTTCTAATTTATAAAGAAATTGTTTTCTTTAATGAGGTTTTTGTATGTATCTTTCCATTTGACCCATTCTGCCTTTTAAGAAGTTATTTTCTTCAGTAATGTTTTCTATCTCTTTTTCTATTTGGCCAAATTTGTTGTTTTTGTTTATTTATTTGCTCATTTTTAAGGTATTTTTCCTTCACTATTTTTGTGTGTCTCTTTTACCAAACTGTTAATTCTCTTACCATAATTCCCTTGAATTGCTCTAATTTCTTTTCCAAATTTTTCACTTGCAATTTTTATATCTTTCTATAAATATTTCAGGAATTCTTATTAGGCTGTTGTCTTGTTTGCATTTTTGAACTTTTGATGTAGGTGTTTTCACAATATTGTCTTCTTCTGAATTTGTCTCTTAATCTTTCCTGCCACCATAGTACCTTTCTTATGATCTGGTTCTTTTGTTTGTTTGCATATTTTACCCAACCTATTTCTTGACTTTTTATTTAATGTGAAAGTTGGACTCCACTAACTTGATAGGAATTGGGTTGGGAAAAGCAAGGCACTGTCCCAAGCTTAAGGTTTCAAATTTTCAATAATCCCAAAGTTGTAAGATGTAGGAAGAAAAGAAGCCACTGCTCTCCTGTTCTGTACTCTTGTCCTTATAGAGAAAAGACCCCTCTTCTCTGCAATTTTAAAGTTCTGTTGTTCCTCTTGGTGCTGGAACTAAGACAAAATCACCTATTCTCCAACAGATGCAAGTGTTAATGTTTCTGGGATCAAAGTTCCTGAAGATGCTGCTATTGCTGTGGCAACTGTCTCCAAGGGGCATTTCTGGTATTGCTGAAAAAGATTGGAGTGGTTTGTCATTTCCTTGTTCAGCTCATTTTACAGATGGAAAGCTGAAATACACCAAGGTTTAGTGACTTGCCCAGATTATATAGTTAATAAATGTATGAGAACAGATTTGAACTCAGGGTTTCCTGGCTCTAAGCCCAAGACACTACCCACTGAAACACCTAGCTTCCCACACTGGAGCAGAGTGTGTGCATGTGTGTCTATGTTTGTGTGTGTATACACATGTATGTGTGTATATATATGGAAATGTATATGTGTATATATACACATGCATGAGGAAGTTAGGTGTTGAAATATACATGTGTATATACAAATATATATTTGTGTTTAAAATGTTCACACACACACACACACACACATATATATATACACACATTATATGTGTGTCAGTTTGACTCAAATATAAAGTCCTTAATAGTTTAGCTAATATAAAGTTGTGTCATTATTAGGCTATGTCTATGTAGTCCAACTAAACTTAGAATTCAGCACTAACCCATTTATTAAGAACTACTCTCACTATCCCTCTGGGTGTCTGATGCTCTGGAGTGTTGAGACAGCCCCTGGCTTCCTCAGTGCTCAAAGCATTCAAGCAGATTTATTATTGAGTGCTTAACCCCAAAGCCTAAAGCTGACTGTCACTATATATCTCATCTTTAGCAAACGAAAGGAGATGGCATGATAATATCCTGACACAGTGTCTGACAGGTACAAAACAACTCAAGGTTTTTCATGGTCACAAGGGCAGGAGTGGAAGGATTGGATGAGGAAGCAAGTAACAGGAACAGTTCCACCAGAGAAGTTACCCCAGGCACTTCCCAGTTCTGTTGTTTCAAGTCCCTCGAGAGTCAATAGAACCTGGCAGGGGTCAAACCCAGATGTTGAAACTTAGCCTGACGCAATTAGGTTTTTCAGATATGACCTTGTTCATAGCATGTGGAGATATTAATTGAAAATAATGAAAAATGTAATTAAAAGGTCTAACTGTGATGTTAACATGCTTTTAGTTAGACATGATTTCACTAATCTTGCAGAATTTGACAAAAAGTAATCAAGCATCTCAAAACCCTATATTAATAAATGACTATTATTTCATATTCTTTTTTTAATGAGGACACTGAACCACAAAGTAGTTAATTAACTTGAGAAAATGAAGCATTATTAAGGGCAGTTATTCTGGCTGTAGTGAAATTTACTAAAGCTTGCATTCAATACACCTGCTTCTTATACTCATTTACCCTATTTGGCTCTAATCCCATATGGGTTATGCCTTGCATGACCCTTAGAGAGGTAACCTACTTTCTCCTACTTCTAAAGAGCAAAAAGGTGACCCATTATCATAACTGGCCTCCCACAGGGCCCAACAACTCATCTCTCAACCCTGAGTGCTCCCAGCTTCTACCTACAACACCCTGAGGACTTAGAAAAAAGAGCGGGGTGAATCAGAAAACTTGTGGTATGCTCTAAGGCTAATTAGGTCTAATGGATTTAAATTAGTCATAAAAATTACCGTGGACCCACAAGCCCAATCCTTGAAAGAAATTTGGTTAGGCCTAAAAGAACTACACTCGGGAGAAGGCTCACACTTATTTAGTAATCAAATAGCAATATTTTATAAGGTACCTACTATGTGCCCACATTGCTAAGCATGATTAGGAAATCTCAAGCAATTCCACCTCTGTCATTACCTATCTATTAAGCTACACATTTACCTTCCCTAGAACTCAATCTCCTCAACTGTAAAATGTGAGATTCAGAAAAAATATTCATAATTCTTTCAATCCTGAATCTTTAAACCATTTCTAAAGTTAAGGAAACACTTTTGGATATAGGGTGCTGAGACACTACCTATCTTTCTCTGCTCTTGACCTCAGAGGAGATTCACAGTAGAATCATTCCAGAGGGAGGTTACCCTTTAATGAAACCAAAAGATTTTCTTTTCTCATACATTTTGGTTCATAATACATCACATAAAGTGGTGCCAGGGAAAATTTGGTTCAATCATTTAGAATGAATTATTAAATACTTACTATTTTTAAAGAATGGTGCTCAGGTAAAAACTTGCACTATCCTCCTATGATTCTGATGGGGACCAGGAGAAGAAAAATGTAAAAAATAACAAGTTAAATAAAATCAATACATAAAACCAATGTAAAGTACAGTGGGGTAGTTACTAATAGCTAGAAGTACTGAGAAATACTTTTGTACCTGTGTGGATTTGAGATCAATCAAACAAGACATTAAGTGCCTTCTAAGTGCAGGTACTATGCTAAATTCTGAGAATAAAAAAAAAGAGGCAAAATGCAGTCTTCTTCCTCAAGCTGCTTACAATCTTCTCTTTTTAACTTTAATTGTATTTTTCCAATGAAATATAAAGCTAGTCTTCAACAGTTATTTTTTGAAAGCTTTTGAGTTCCATATTTTTCTCCCTTCATAATAGCTACTAATCTGGTACAGAGTATACATATACAATCATGTTTAACATATTTCCACATACCAAATGCTCCAAATCATTATTGATTAGAGAAATGCAAATTAAAACAACTATGAGGTATCATATCACATATATAAGATTAAAATATTAAAAAAGGAAAATGATCAGTATTGAAGAGAATTTGGTAAAAGTGGGAAATTAATGCACTGTTGGTAGAGTTATGAACTAATCCAGTCATTCTGGAGAGCAATCTGGAACAGTGTCCAAAGGGCAGCAAAACTGTTCGGGCCTTTTGATACAGCATTGCCAATTTTAGGTCTATATCCCAAAGAAATCATAAAAAATCAATAAAAGTCTTATATGTTCAAAAATATTTAGAGAAACTATTTTTCTAGTGGCAAAGATTTGGAAATCGAGGAGATGTCTGTCAATTGTGGAATAGTTGAAAAATTTATGGTATATGAATGTTAAGGAGTAGTATTGTTCTGTAAGAAATCATGAGCAGTGGTACTTTAGAGAAGCACTGAAAAACTTGAATAAACTGATGCAGAAGGTAGTGAGTAGAATCAAGAGAACATTGTGAGTGATCAGCCATGATGGATGCAGCTCTTGTCAATAGTTCAGATCTCAAGAACAATCCTGAGGGAGCTACTATGGACAATATGATTCATATGGGGGGGGGCTATGGAATCTGAATGCAGAGCAAAGGAAAATTTTTTCTGTTTTTTCCTTTCTCATGGTTTCTCTTTCCCAAGGGGAAAGAGTTCTAATTCCTCTTTTACAACATGACTAATATGGAAATATGTTAAACATGATTGCACATGTACAGTTTTTACAAATTGTTTGCCACTATGGGGAATAGGGAGAGTCTTAGAAAAATGTAGAACTCATAAATTTGCAAATGAATGAATGTTGGAAGCAATATATGCATATATTTGGAAACATAAAATAGTCAGTTGGAAAAAAAGAATTTCCATATTAGTTATGTCATGAATGAAGATTGTTAGAATTGTCTTTTCTCATTGAAATGCTGAGAGGAGCTAAGTCTTTCAGGAGTGATCATCATACAGTATTGCTGTTATTGTATACAATGCTCTCCTTGTTTTGATCTTTTCTCTAAGCATTGGTTCATGCAAGTTTGTCCAGGTTTTTCTGAAATCAACTTGCTCATTTTTCTTATGGACCAATAGGACTACAATACAAAAGAGTTGCTATAAATATTTTTTGTACATGTAGATCTTTATTTCTTTTTTGTGATCTCTTTGGGATACAGACCTAGTAGTGGTATTATTTTATTTTAAAGTTTACTTATTTTCATCTATTTGTACATGTAAATTTCCAAGTTATAAAATTTCCCTCCACCTACCCTTTCCAGCCTCTCCCCCCCGCCTGCAGGGAACAGTCAGGTTAGCATTTTACATCCATAGTTTGTTAAACGTATTTACAAATTAGTAATTTTTGGCACGAGGAATTAGGATAGAGGGAAAGAGATAAATAAGAGATAATTTTTATATCAGAATCAGAAGGGTGTTTTTTCCTGTGTGTTTTATTTTGTTCCGTTTTTCTTTCTCTGTTTGGGATAATATACTCCATAATCGGTCTAATACAGTTGTCCTTGCTCTATGAACTATCAAGAGGAGCTGTTTCCATCAAGGTTTTTCATCTCATTATGTAGTTGATACATAATTATTCTCTTGGTTCTACTCCCTTCACTCAGCATCAGGTCCCATAAGTCATACTATGCTTCTCTACCTAGTAGTGGTATTGCTAGATCAAAGGGGAGGCACAATTTTATAGCTCTTTAGTCAAAGGAGTTTACAGTTTAATGGGGAAGGCAGCATGTAAGCATATTTAATTTAAATAACCTTTATACAGGATAAATAAGAAATAACAGAGAGGATTCTACACTTAGTATGACTTGAGAAAGGTTTCCTATTAAAGGTTGGATTTTAGTTGGAACTTAAAAGAAATCTGTGAAGTCAGTAGTCAGAGTGGAAATTAGAGAGTATTCCCAGTATGGGGACTTGTAGAAAGAATTCCTTGTTTCTGAGACAGCCAAGAGTGTTTTGTCACTATATTGAAGAGTCCACATTGGTGAATAAGATATATGAATTCAGAGAGGTAGGAGGCTAATTTATGTAATAGCTCATTTTTATTTTCCCCTGGAAAAAATAAGAAGCCATATGAGTATATTGAGTAAGGAATGCGTGATATTATTAGGCCTGCATTTTTGGAAAGTCATTTTAGGATGAATTTGAAGTGGGAAGAAACTTAAGGCAGTCTGACCTTCTAGCAGGCTATTGCCATAGTCCAGGTGTGAGATGATGAATGTCTACACTAGAGTGGTAGTAGTGTTAGAAGAAAGAAGGAAGCATAATGATGCAATAGTGAAATAAGTAAGACTTGAGTCTTGAAGGCCAGTAAGAGGTAGAGGGGAAGGAGAAAGGACAATAGTCCATGCATGAAAATCAGTCAGGGCAAAGACATGAAGACTGAAGGTAGAGTTCTATTTGCAATTAATAGTAAGAAGGTCAGTGTGGTTGTATCACACAGCGGATAGAAGATACAAGTTTAATAAAACTGAAAAAGTAGGAAGGAGTCAGGTTGTGAAGAACTTTAAATGCCAGTTAGCAAATTTGAAACTAGCAGTTTAACATGGTCAGATCTAAAAGTTAACATAATTGGCCAAAGTAGAGGTGTAGGTGAGGCAGTGAGACTGATTAGAATATTTTTTGCTGTAATCTAGGCAAGAAAATATAACGGTCAGTAACAGAGAAATATTTTCCCCTTTGCCTGAGATCTCTGGAGTTTAATATTCCTTATAGTTTTCATTTTGATTTCGCTTTCAGGAGGTGATTGATGGAAACTTTCAATTTCTATTTTACCCTCTACTTCTAGGAAGGATATCAGGGGAGTTTTACTTGATAATTTCTTGAAAGATGATGTTTAGTTTCTTTCTTTCTTTCTTTCTTTCTTTCTTTCTTTCTTTCTTTCTTTCTTTCTTTCTTTTATCATGACTTTAGGTAGTCCAATATTTTTAAGCTATCTTTCCTGGATCTATTTTTCAGGTCAGTTGATTTTCCAATGGGATATTTAACAAAGACTTTAAATTTTTTTGTTCTTTGATTTTGTTTATTGTTTCTTGATTTTTCATAATGTCATTAGCTTCCATTTGCTCAATTCTGATTTTTAATAAATTATATTCTTCATTGAGCTTTATCATCTCCTTTTCCATTTAGTCAATTCTAATTTTTTAAGGAGTATTTTTTTTAACTTCTCTGAATTTTGTGCCTCTTTTTTTTCTTTTAAATTTATTTTTTTATTCTCATTTTGTACAATTTTTTTTACAATAATAAAATATTCTTGTTTACAAGTAAACAAAACACCCCTCCTCCTCCCCCATGAATATAGATAGACTTGTTTGGGTGAAAAAAGTAAAGGGGAGAGGAAAAAATTAAAATAAAAAATAATAATAGTAATAATTGTAGGTATGCCCAGGTGGTGCAATGGATGAAGCAACAGCCCTGGAGCCACGAGCACCCGAGTCCACATCCAGCCTCGTAAACCGAACAATCACCCAGCCATATGACATGCAAGCCACCCGATCCCCACTGCCCTGCAAAAACCAAAAGAAAAAAGAAAAAAAAAGACCCAAAATAAAATAAAATAGTAATAATAATAGTAGGGGTGGCTGGGTGGCAGACAGAGCATTGGCCCTTGAGCCAGGAGCACCTGGGTCCAAATCCGGCCCCAGACACCCAAAGATCACCCTGCTATGTGGCCTCAGGCAGGCCATCCAGCCCTACTTGCCCTGCACCCTCCCCCAAATAATCATAACAAAAAATGTGCTTGAGTCTTTGTTCCAACACCAACAACTCTGTCATGGGTGGATCTCATTCTTTATGATAAGTCCATCACAAAAGTTATTTCCATATTTTTCCACCATTGCCATTGCTGATCACAACTCCCTCCTTTCTTATTTCTCCACTACCATGTACTCTATTTTCTCTCTCCTTTCACTCTGACTCTGCTGTAGGGTCGCTGAGTGGCACAGCAGACAGATCCCTGGTCCTGGGGCCAAGAAGCCCTGAGCCCCCATACCACCCCTTAGGCCCAGAATCCACCTGGCCCTATGGTCCTGGACAGGCCATCCATTCCCAGCCCCTTGCAAGAAGTAAGAAAGAAAATGTGTTATATCTGGCCACTCTCACCCTATGGTCCATCCTCTCCTCCTTTATTCACATCCCTACCCCTTCCCCCTGCTCCCCCCTCCTTCTTACTCCAGATGTCTATACCCCATTGAGTATATTTGCTGTTTCCTCTCCTAGCCATCTCTGATGAGAGCAAAGTTTCCCTTATTCCCCCTTGCCCCCCCTTCCATATCATTGCAATAGCTCATTGTAATAAAAAAAAATCTTATATGAAATATCTTGGACTATTCCCCCTCTCCTTTTTATTTCTCCCATTCCATTTCCATTTTTTTCTATTGACTCCATTTTTACACCATATTTTATCTTCTAATTCAGCTTTCTCCTGTGCTTTAACTATAAAAGCTCTCTCTACCTGCTCTATTAACTGAGAAGGTTCATATGAGTATTATCAGTGTCATTTTTCTATGCAGGAATACATGCAGTTCATCCTCATTAAGTCCCTCATATTTCCCCCCCTCTCCTACAATCTCCATGCTTCACCTGAGTCCTGTATCTGAAGATCAAACCTTCTGTTCAGCTCTGGCTATTCCAGAAGGAACCTTTGAAATTCCCCTGGTTCATTGAAAGTCCATCTTTTTCCCTGGAAGAGGACATTCAGCCTTGCTGGGTAGTTCATTCTTGGCTGCATTCTAAGCTCTCTTGCCTTCCGGTATATTGTATTCCAAGCCCTATGAGCTTCCAATGTAGCTGCTGCTAAGTCCTGTGTGATCCTGACTGCAGCTCCACGATATTTGAATTGTGTCCTTCTGGCTGCTTGTAATATTTTCTTTTTGACTTGGGAGTTCTGGAACTTGGCTATAATATTCCTAGGGGTTGGTTTTTTGGGATTTCTTTCTCTGGGGGATCGGTGGATTCTCTCCATTTCTATTTTGCCCTCTGCTTCTAGAATATCAGGGCAATTTTCCTGTAGTAACTTTGAAAATGATGTCAAGGCTCTTTTCCTGATCATGACTTTCAGGTATTCCACTAATTTTTAAATTATCTTTCCTAAGTGTGTTTTCCATATCAGTTGCTTTTTCAATGAGATATTTCACATTTTCTTCTAATTTTTCATTTTTTTGGTTTTGAAGTATTGATTCCTGATTTCTGTTAAATTCATCAATCTCCCTGAATTCTATTCTTTGTCTGAAGGATTTGTTCTCCTCAGAGTTTTCTTATCTCTTTTTCCATCTGGCCAATTTTGCTTTTTAAAGCATTCTTCTCCTCAATAACTTTTTTGAACTATTCTATCCATTTGACCTAAGCTGGTTTTTAGCATGCTATTTTCTTCAGCATTTTTTTGGATTTCCTTGACTAAGCTGCTGACTTCATTTTCATGTTTTTCCTGCATCTCTCTCCTTTCTTTTCCCAGTTTTTCTTCCAACTCTCTCATTTGATTTTCAAAGTCTTTTTTGAGCTCTATCATAGCCTGAGCCCAATTTCTGTTTTTTTCTTGGAGTCTTTAGATGCAGGAGCTTGTGCTTCCTCATCTTCAGACTGAGTATTTTGATCCTTCTTGGGGTCATATGCAAAATATTTCTCAATGGTCTTCCTCTTATTTCTCTGCTTGCTCATTTTCCCAGCTTGGGGTGTTTTCCCAGGTTTGGGGTGTTTCTTGAGCTTTTTGGACACTCCCACAAGGGTCTCAGTGTGTGAGGCTCTGTCCTCCCTCCTGGTGTATGAATGATGATAAGCGCCCCCCTCTGCCACAGGGCTGAGGTGGGGGGGGCTGCTGTTCTATGGGGGGGGCCTAGACTGTGGTCAGGATCTGAATGTGGTCAGAGCCCCAGAGTCCTTTTTCAGGGGCAGAGGACAGAGCTAGGCAGTCTCTCTTCACTCCCCTCCCTCAGCTCAATGGGCTCATGCCCTGGGGGCTCCAGCTTACTGCTCTGCCTGCTTCTGTTTCCTGGATCCAGGCTGGGGAAAGACCAGGCTGCTGGCTGTGTGCCCTGAAGGCTGGGCTCCACGTGCTCACTCTGGCAGAGGTCCCCTGCTGTTCCCCCACTTTGTGCCCGGGGCTCCTCGGGGTGCAGCTCAGGAGACTCCCCCGCTGCTGTGAGCTGAGACCCTCAACGCCCTGGGGCTACCTCTGGGAGGCTGAGGTTCTTTGGCTCTGGTGGGCCACCCCTCTGGTGGGCCACCTCTCCGACCCCTGCTCTTTTCCAGGTTACCTTGAGTAGGAGAACTGCCTCACTGGGTCCCTTTGTGGGTTCTGTCTCTTGAAAGTTTAGTTAGAGTCCTTAGCTGATGAGTTTTATCAGAGCGCTCCTAAGACTGGATCCCTTCTTGTCGCCATCTTGGCTCCGTCCCTCCTGCCTCTTTTTAATTTAGCCAAATCTTTACCATTTGGGTTAGTCTGTTTTTAAGGTGTAAATTTCTGTTCATTTTTTCAGTTGATTTATTTTTAATGATTTTCTTGTATCACTCTCATTTTTCTTGTTAATGTTTCCTATACTTCTCTTACTTAATTTTCAAAATCCTTTTTGAAATCTTCCATAGCCGGAGACCAATTCATTTTTTTTATTGGAGGTTTTAGATGTAGGAATTTGACTTTGTTATCTTCTCTCATATTTCTTTTTCTTTTGTTTTCTCATTTTCCAACCTAAGAATAGATTATAATTCTTTGTTACAGTGGGGCTCTGTTTGCACAATGGAGGGTACATTGTTCCAAGCTCGTGAAGTTTTGTGCAGCTCAGAGATACTTCTGAGGTCTTATACATTTTCAGTTCTTAGAAGATTGTATGATCTAATATTCAATATGGGACATCCATTACATTCAGAGTGATAGGTTATAATATACTTTCCATCATATGAGGTCACTTTTTCTTTAAATGTCATTTCTCCCATACCTGCTCATCACTCACATCTTCCTAGCATGTAAATTGTAGAGTCATATTTAATTTTTCTCCCTTGTGATTTCAAAAATTATAAGTCAAAAAATTTTATGGATTATAATTTAACAAAATCATTATCAGTCTTTTGTGTCAAATGTCATCACCATATTTTAGATATGGTGTATCCTTGTATCCTTAGCTGAGATCTCTATGTTATAATTTTTCTTACATGAATAATCTTTTTAAAATCCTGTTATAGTGTAGGTATTTCTCAGTTAAGAAAAAAATCTTACTGAGTAAATTTTTACTGAGTAAAATCCAGTATTCTTGTCTTAAAACATAAAATTCTCTACTATCTTCCTCCAGCCTAACTTTCCAACTTTATTTTCTATGAATTTCTTTTATGCAGTTTACACTACAAATAAGTCTATCTGCTAATATTTCCTGCCTAAATCTCATATTTCAGTGTCTACCTGACATTTTTCTCTTCCTGGAATTCTTTCTTTGTCATTTTTCTGTTCATAATATTAAGTGATTCTTCCTTCATTAAATGTTCCCTATTAGAGCTCTATAGGGATAAAATGAATTTTTGGTCCCTAAAAAAGTTGTAGTCTAATAAAGGTAAGATAGGATTAATGTATAATCACAATAAGGTAGATTATGATGTTAGCATAAAAAAAGATAGCATTATGAAAATTTAGAAATTGAATTTGAGCCTAAAACAAAACCAGGTACCATATTTTATGTGAACTTGGTTTTTCTCCAATATCTTGCAGTGGTATAGTTAAGCATTTACTAAATATTGATAGCTGCATGTTTGTTGAATGAATGAATAGATAAATAAAAATGAATTTAACCAATATCTTTTTCATTGAACACAAATGTTTAAATGAAAAATATAATTTATTAGAAAAATATGAAACTATTAGATCAATATAAAATCATGACACAGATGTTATCTGTTATTAAATGATATTTCTATGACTTCACTTAATCTTTACTATGTTCCCAGAACTGAGTTAAGAATTAGGAATATAAAGCAATATAATTCGGGTTCTCAGGGTGCTCACATTATAATTTGGGGAGAAAATGCTTATATTAGATTTCAACTTCAGAGCAGATAGAAAGACCCAGGATTCCATATGATAAAGGAGCAGTGTATACAAAAATGTCTAGTAAACTTTTGGGAGCAATGGCAGGTCAGATGGTTTTTGACCAATGACTTTTGGGAAAGGGCTAATGGGCTTAGTGAATTTGAGTAAAACAGAGCACTAGAACATGCTTTATTAGTTACCTAATAAAAGATAAATTTTAAATAGCCAAGCCTATTTCTTTAGCATTTATATTCTCATCTTCCTAATTCTGGCAGTCATTTTTATTTTTTCCCTGCTCTCCTAATTATGTCTTCTGGGGAAGGCAATATGTATCATTCTAGTTTGAAATTTGCATCATCACACTGCCTCCTTCTCTTTAGCTTCTAAAATTACTTTAGTGGGGAAAATTTTTACATAGCTACTTCTCTTTAACCTCAAATTTAAGAAAAATCCCAGAGGTTCAAAGTTAGTAGTGGAACATTTATTTCTAGGACAGAAGACAGATATTAAATGGAGTTGGCTGTTCAGGGGACCTAGTCATGGGAATCCCCAGTGATCAGTCACAATTTTGGTCATTACAATGTGTAAATTGGCAGTACAGTGCTCAATATTTCAAGTTTCTTTCATATGGATAATGGAAGAAACCCTCATTCATTGGAGATTTACTTCCCATTCTTCTGGGAGAGGAAACAAACTATGAACATATAACTGATGACTGTCCACTTAACTCTATTTCATCCGTAAATTAGACATGCTAGTGTGATGATATTCAGTTTATAAAGAACAGTATATTTTATTAAATATATATGAAGATTTCCTGAAGCATTTTTGTACAAAAATGTGGTGAAATGGGATAGTACAATTAAAATGGATAAGATAATAACCATACAGTCTTTTCATATCTTTTTAATTTGCATAATGGATTGCTTTTTTCCATTTGTATTAGCTAATAATTCTCTCATGCATTTTTTTTGCCTTTCAAAGTCTCACTTTACAGTTTTATGACAAGGTTTTCAGTAATTTAGAGATGCAAGAATTAAAAAGTTTTTTAAAGTCAAGAATGGTCATCTAAATCAACATTTTAATCCAAGTATAAAATAAAAGGTTAATAAAAATATGACTCACTTTTACTACATAAAAGTTTTTAGACTAACACTTTTTCAAACATTTCAAGTAAACTAAAAATTGAAAACTTGCCAAATTACCAATTAACAATGCTCAGGAATAATCCAATTTTGCAGAGACAGTATATGAGAACTATGATGAAACAAGAACTTTAAAAAGAATAAGGGTTATTTTTGAATGGATAGTGAAAAGTCAATTAGAAATGAGACTTAAGCACTTATATGATAAAAAAAGATAAACAAAAAGGAGTAGAACAGCAACAAAACAAAGAACAAGAACAACAAAAGGAGCAAGAGGAACCAGAAGAGTAATGAGAAGGGGTACAAGAAGGGGAAGGAGAAGTGAAAGCTGAAGGGGAAAGGAAAGAGGAAAGGGAGGTGAAAGAGAAGGGGAAATGGATGGGGAGGATAGGGACAAGGATAAAAAGGAGAATGAGCAATAGGAGGAAGAAGAAATATTAGAGTTTTAGACCTGAAGGAAATACATTTATTATGTAATGAACTTCCTTAATTTCAAGGAAAAGGAAACTGAATCCAAAGAGGTAATATCAGTAAGTGACATAGCTGTTACAATATTTCCAGTTTCCTAAATCCCATTAATCTGTCCTGAAAAGTTAAATCATATTTGTAATCACATTAGAATAAGACTTATGTTACATTCAGGGAGGGCAAAAAATCTTATGAGAATGGTTTATCCATTCCTTAGAGAATGGCAATGAATTAAAAATAAAGAATAATGAACAAATTTTTTGACTTGGCCAGTGAAAGGATTTCTTTTGCCTGTTGATGCATTTTTGTCAAAAGGGTTTTAGTTTTTCCTACTTTAGTTCAATGAAAGCTTGAAGAAAAAGAAAAAAATAAACATTTATTAACAACAATAAATTGATTTAATTCCATGAGTGAAAAAAACATGCTAATAAATAAAGTTGTTCAAATATAGCATCTCCCACATAAACCTTGTTGTTTCACATAATCTGAGTGAAATTCTACAAGAATGATTTCTTGCTTGAGATTTTAAACATACTCTATCAAAATCTTTCATTTCCCAGTCCTCAACTTCCTCATTTCTCATGATCTACTTTTCCACTCCTCCTCAGCTATATGACAGATGATTATATTTTTTATCTTATCATTACCCACAAATATTGCACTCCCATGTTTATGAATTCTGAAAATCCATCATTTAATAAAACCTGATGGTTTTCTGTGGTTTCGTTGATCAATTAATTAATTACCAAACTTCTATAGACCAGGTACTCTGTTGAGCACTGAGGATACAAAAGGCGGGCAAATGCAGCCCTCGCCATTAAGGAGATGAAATTGTAATAATAGACGAAAAATACAACCAATATATGTGCATGTGTATGTAGATAAGTATTCATACATATATAAATGACAGAGAGAAGATTCTATAATTAAGAAGGGTTGGGGAAGACTATATATATATATATATATATATATATATATATATATATACACACACATATATGTCGGAGAGGTTAATATAGTAGAGGAGAGACAGCATTCTAAGGATGTTACACAACCAGTGAAATGTCTGCAGCCAAGAGATGGAATGTCTTATATATGGACTATCCAAGAACCCAGTGACACTGGATCAAAAAATATTGGGGAGTATTATATAAGGAAATGGAAAAGTTATTTTTGTTTTTTTTGGGGGGTAATAAATGAAATTGGTTTTGAATGCTAAACAAATCATTTTGTACTTAATCCTGGAGGTAATAGGAAGCTTCAACCATAAATCCCATTCTTCATCCTCATACTGACCTCCATTCTCTTGACCCATTCTTTATTATGCTACTGACCCTGTACTAGCTAATACTCTCTTGTTTTCATCATCTTGATATCTTATTTAACCAATTCAACCCAACACACTCCTTTTCTGTTGAATCATTTGTCCTCTTATTGTACAGAGACATATCTAGCTCTGTCAATCTTCAGCCCTCAAACCATCTACTCTTCACTCAGAATACTTAACAGAGTTAGGAAAAATCACAAAACTATTTCCAGTCTTCTTAATACCTTACAGCTCTCACCTTCCATGAAACCCAGTGATACTTGTTACTGACTCTCAAAGCTGATACTCAATTTCTCTGATCTGTCTGGACTGTCCTCCACATCTAGAATTCTCTCCCTCCTCATCTCTCAGCATTCCTGAATTCTCTGAATTCTTCTAAGTTTCAGCTAAAATAAACTTTTTTTCTTATGGGGTTAAGTGGCTTGCCCAAGGCCACACAGCAAGGTAATTATTAAGTATCTGAGGTCACATTTGAACTCAGGTACTCCTGACCTCCAGGGCCAGTGCTCTACAACTGCGCCACCTAGCCACACCATAAAATAAACTTTTTTAAAAATAAGAGACCTTTCCAATATCTTTTTTTTCTTATTACTTCCCTTAGTTGATTATCTACAATTTATTCTTTATATTTATTATATGTACATAGTTCTACACGTGTCGTCTCTCCCCCTTTAGATTTCTGAAATCATGGGAACAAGGATAGTATTTTGTCTTCCTTAGTATCCTTACCTTTTATCAGTGTCTGATACATAGTAAGTTATTAATGAATATTTGATAATCTAAATTCCAGTAAAATTTTCCTTGAAAAGATTATATGTGAAAACATAAAAGAAATTTTTAACAATGTAGATTGTTTAAAGAACTCTATTTTCTTTTACCAATTTTCCTACCACCTCATTTAATTAATGGAATATTTGATTGTGATAATGATGGCTCTATTTAAATAGCACTTTAAGGTTTGTAAAGTGTTTTAAAGATAGGTCCCTATTTAATCCACACAACTATCCTGGGAGACAGGTGCCATTATTATCCCCATTTTATTGATGAAGAAACTGAGGCAGACTGAGATTTGATAACTTGCCTAGGGTCACACAACTAGTAAGTTCTTGAGGCCAGAACTGAACTCAATTCTTTCTCAGTTCAAGTGCAAGATTCTATCCATTGAGACATCTAGCTGCCAATGCCTTTATCAATAAAATTAAAATCCTTTGATTGTGATAAATAAATTTTGTAAATATATGTCCTGTAGTTAAAATAATTTGATAAATATTATTCTTATCTGGACATGATCAAGGTGTTTAACCTTATCACATGAATTTTTATTGTTTTACTTATGTATGTATATAGTATTCAGTGTACATTTTTTAAATTAACACTGTAATAGTACTTCATAGTGATTAGGATAGGTTATCTTCATTTGATAACTCAGAAACTTCTTCTTTATATTAGAGGCATGATGATAATGATGATGTTGTTTGATGACAACATTTGTCCTTCATTCTTGAAGAAGACATGACATCAGGAAGGTGATGTCCTGACAAGAAAGTGAATTGAATTTGAGAGAGGAGTTGCTGGACTAAGTCACAATCTCACTTTCTCCTCCAGAATCATCTGCGTCCAAAGGCCAGATGTGGATCAGAACAACTGGAGATGTCCCTGAATATGAGGCAATCCAAGGCCAGTGCTCTATCCACTGCACCATCCAGCTGATACAGGCATTCAAATTTAAGGGAATTCCTGTAACTGATATCAGCTAATGTTCACCAAATTCAGTATGTAAATGTTCAATAACACTAAATATGGGATGACAAATATTGCATTAAGGGACATAAGTACGTTTGGAATAGGGCTATGCTACATAACAAAGAGATAAAAGACAGCATACATGACTGGTCCAAAAATTAAAACCAACAACAATAACAATAAAAACAAGCTTGGGTAAAGGCCACTTTTGTCTTGTGGCCATATACTGGCTCTATGGCATTGTGTAATATTTTAAAAAACTACAAGTTGTAGAAAAGCTATCAGCTAGCATTGGTAAAGAAATTTACTATAATATTACTATAATAAAGAAATCATAATTTACTATAATATTACTATAATAAAGAAATCATAATTTACTATAATATTACTATAATAAAGAAATCATAATCCTGAGGGTGTGTGGAAGACAGACATAGACAGTAGTAGTAGTTTATATTTGCTTAATAAAAGACTTTTATTATGTCTATCATTTTAAAGAAAGGGGAAATAAGGAACCATGGTCTAAGGAAAATTATCACAAACTTCTTACCTAATTCTATAGTAGTCATTCTTTTTAAAACATAACTTTTTTTCCAGCTTCATTTTATGATTGTTTTCTGAACATCTGAGGTCAGACCTTCCTGATGCTAGGGTCTATCTACTGTGTCACCAGTCATCTTGATTCCTATCTGATCATAGAACCCAGATGGCTCTGGAGGAGAAAGTGGAGCTGGTGACTTAGTACACTGCCACCTCAGTCAAATCCAATTCACTTTCTTGTCATGGCATCACCATTCTGATGGTCTTCTTAAAAAATGGACAAACATCATCATCATCATGATTTTGTTCAAAATAATTAAGAAAATGAATTGATTACTAAACAAAAATTTTCAGAGTTAAAAAAATCTAAACTGTGTCAGTATATCTTGGAAGTTACAATCTTCGACATTTTGCTTTTATGATAATATCTCATCTGTCCCAAGTAATAAAGCAATACATATATTTTAGATAATTTTAGAGGCCATTATTATTAGAACCAGGTATTTGAGTACTAATTTATATACCTATTTATCTAATATATAATATAGTTATATCAATATATAATCAGAAAAAAAGAAACTTTTTCCCCTCACTAGTTTTTTTTTTTTTATCAGTTTCAATGAGTAAGTGTGGTATATCCTGAATCATGGCTTTTAAGTTACTTGACCAAAAATTAGGGGAAAGCCTTAGGCAATAAAGTGAATGCTATCTCTCCCTGAACATTGTGATGCCCTAGAGATTTTCTGGTTGTAATGAGTTCATAAAGTCACCATAAAGACCCACTTTCATTAAGCGATTAAATTAAGGTTTGTACTATTTTTTTCCCTGTGTCTTATAATTACTTCAGTATCTTAGATGCCAGGTTTTTCTGACTCTTTCTAACTAGTTTATGCAAAATTTTATTTGAATAAACATTACTATCATGCTTTTAAAAATAATTTTATATAATTTCTATATAAAAATATCTCTTGCCCCAAGAAACTTTTATTCTATGGGATAGAAATTCTTCTCAAGGTAAGTTTCCCCTTTATTTTCCAAGCTGGTAGTTGTAGCATTTTAACATAAAAAAACATCCAAAGGTCTTATGAGAGTTAATAGGTAAATTTAGTCATTTAAATGAGAAATTTAAAGTGCTAACAAATGTTAATTAGTTGTTTGGCAAGATAAGAGTACACATTATTGATTTGCAATATGTATGTATATATAAATACATGTATATGTATAGATATAATTCATTTTAATAGTTTGTTACATTTAATTTTAAATCCACAAATAATTATTTTCTCTTCCTCCCACCCTCACCTCCATCCCATGTAGGAAATAGCAGGATAAAAACAAGAAAATATTTTTATCAAGGAGACTTAAGAAATAACGAGTGGAGGGTTTGTTTGGTTTGGTTTTAGCTCAAGGACACCCTAATAATTTTTGAACATTTCTTGTTTCTCCTATAAATCACGATAATATGAGAATGCTACAAGCAAATCAATAATACCTATGTTGTTCCTTTGTATAGAAAGCTATAGAGTCACACTGGGCAACAGACATTTTCATTAAGTGCTTTCAAAAAAGTCTTCGAGTCTCAAAATTTTAAGTTTTTCTTGAAAACAGATTGCCTTTGGAAAACGGGGAACCTTGGAAGAAGTCATAGACATGCAATATCCATTGAGATGTTTTGGACTGGATTGTAATGTGTATTGCATGCCTAATAAATCTATTACAATTTCACTTTTTCTTCTTAACATTTGTTTCAAATGTCTTTAATTTATAGAATAAAAATGAAAAAGGAACCATAAGTCCTCTCTGGTTTTTTAAATCTCCACAAATCATATGATAGGTTAAATTTGCCTTTTGTATGCAAAAATCTATAATTCTGATGTGTAGCTACAATCGTAAAACCATGATGAAAACAGTCTATTTTAATCCATAAAATCTCTACAGTGTTTTTCTTTAGAAACACATTTTATTGCCTACCAGCCTTTTTATGTCAATACTTTCACTGTTTAATGTGTTTTCAAAAACATTTTAATAAAGTTTGGTTCAACTGAGATCTATCTTTTTCTTTAATGCCTTACAAAATTTATAATTGATTTCTTTTGTTGAACAGAAAAAAATGGTAACTTAATGTCTAGAATGAAGCTTGAAAATTTCTCAAAGATCAGCTCAGTTCTCTTTAGGTTAACACAAGAGCACTGGCAAGTATTCACTAATTGGTAAATGGATGAATGGCCTGGACATGGACTTTGGCCTACAGCTATAAGAGAGAAAGCATACTCTTTCATTTGCTCACTACATTATTTATAGTCATTTGTTTTCTCTCCTTGCTGGCTGAATTGCAAGCTCCCATTACCATGCTGCTGACTTAGGAACACCGAAGTGCCTGAGCCTCAACATCAGAAAAAATGGCCCCAAGTAGCTCAAGTTAACACTCTCTCCAAAACTGGCTAAACTTGACGATTGTGATGGACTAATGAACAAGAGTCCTTAAAATTAGTTAGAATTAAAAGTTCCACAAGTTCCCCTTCCCCTTTTCAAGGACTTTTCCAAAATGTTACTTTATATAAATGTCAGCCTCCTAATACAAATTCTAAGTCAAAATAAAATATAGAATTAAGGTAGAATCTGCGAGTTATCCAGAAAAAAAAAATTACAATACATTCTCAGTTTCATTTCACTGGCAAAGAAATTTTAAAAAATACTAATTTGGATAGCAAGGTGGTGCAGTGAATGAGCACTGGCCCTGAAATCAGGAGTAACTGTGTTCAAATTTGGCCTCAGACACTTAATAATTACCTAACTATGTGGCCTTGGGCAAGTCTCTTAACCCTATTGCCTTGCAGAAACCTAAAAAAAAATCCCAGGGGGTGGCTAGGTGGTGCAGTGGATAGAACCATTCCTAGAGTCAGGAGGACCTGAGTTCAAATCCAACCTAGCTGTGTGACCTTGGGCAAGTCACTTAACCCCATTGCCTTGCAAAATAAAAGACCAAAAAATGCTAAATTTAAAATGATTCTAGCAAAATTCAAGCCACACTATTTAAGAAGTACAAACATATTGTTGTTGTATTATTGTACTATTATTATTAATAATGTATTATTATCTTGCTTTATAGTAAAATTTCAATTTATCAAGTATTGGGTCCCTTGGATATTCTTCAGTGCATTGAAGTCAAAGCAGAATTTTGAAAAGAACCAAATGGGAACAAACTGGCAGAGAAACACCTGAAATTCATTGAAAACATTTGACTTAATCCACTTAATACATGCATAGACAGGTCTAGTAAGCTTAGGTCACAGGAAGAAAATCACAGGGGGTGATTAAGGGATTGGTTTTCTTTCATTCTTATCCCTTCCTTATCCATCAGTTGGTCAGACAAGCTCAGCCAAACAATAGATAGTGCACATCACATAATCCTGCATGGTATTTAACCCAAAAAGACATATACCATGCTTAATACAATTACAAGGTGTTACTGAGGGTGCTGATTTAAAAAAAATCATATGGGAAGATACATGGCCACACAGGGTAAATTTTAAAACATAAATGTTCATGTAGCATCCATGATCACTATCCACCCACCCTTGTACACACAGGACACCAACATACCAGCCCAGACTCTTGATATTTTGTGTGTCTAAATATTCTACAAACTGTATTTCACAAAACACACCAATTTTAATGATTTTTTTATCAAAGTACTATTTAGCTCAAATCAGTCATTTAACTTCTTAGCATAGCAATAAAATTAAAAATAGTGTGGTTTGATCATTCTCCCAGCAAAACACACATGATAAGCATGCATAGGATCATGGTTTGAGCATATACAGAGAAGAGCCATGTGTGGTCAGGACACTAATGTCAGGAAAGACTCATTTATCCAATGCTGAAAAATTACCAATATCTTCCTGTGATGTCATTATATCTCTCTGGGCTTGACCTGCTTCCTTTTGGATATTTTTCAGCATTATTCCATGTCATGAATTCCATTTCTAACATGACTCAGTATTCAGCTATCTAGTTCTCTTCATGATAATCTCTTTAAGTCAAAGAATAATTTGAAGATCTTCCTAAACCATCTCTAATCCATCTTCCACATCAAATCAATATTACAAAAATATCCAACTACCATTAAATACAACAGTGTTTCAAAAAGATTTTTTTTTTAGATTTTGCAAGGCAATGGGGTTAAGTTGCTTCCCCAAGGCCACACTGCTAGGTAATTATTAAATGTCTGAGGCCGGATTTGAACTCAAGTATTCCTGACTCCAAGGCCGGTGCTCTATCCACTGTGCCACCTAGCTGCCCCCTCAAAAAGATTTTAATGGTTCCCTATAATAACTGTGTAAAATACAAACCACTGATCCTTTCGGAATTTGATATTGCTCTTCTTCCTAAATTCATCATTACAGTCAAACTGACTTTCTATTTCTCACGCATGTTTAATCCCCCATAGCTATTCCCCAGATCTAAAATGTAATCCCTATTCCATTCTACCTCTAAGAATTCTGGACTTCCTTCATAGTACAATCGTCAAATAACTCCTAGAGACCGGTTTTTCTTATCATTCCCTTTCATCTCCTCTCAAAAAATTGGAACACTCCTTACTTCTTCTTAAGGACCTATTTCCTGGTCCAGAGACTAAGTCTATCTCTTACCTTCTCCAAAGAAAATTATTCTCATATCAAGAACATAAGGAGCTAGAAGCTATTTTCTGCCAGATAATATAAAAGAAAGTGATTAGAATTTAACTCAATGTGCCTTAAGAAGTCAAAGACAATAACTGGCAGACTCAAACACAAGTTTGGTATCATCCTCAATGTTTGTCAATCCCAAAGTGCTTAAAAAATTGTATTACAGAGTGTATTGAAAAAACTATATGTGGGGTGGCTAGGTAGCATAGTGGATAAAGCACCGGCCCTGGAGTCAAGAGTACCTGGGTTCAAATCCAGTCTCAGACACTTAATAATTACCTAGCTGTGTGGCCTTGGGCAAGCCACTTAACCCTGTTTGCCTTGCAAAAACCTAAAAAAAATCCCCCCAAAACCTACAACTATATGTTCTGGAATAGAAATGAGACAATCTTTTGTTACCATGTCTTATTCTGATGACTTGCAGAATCAAGGAGTCAAATTCTTTTGTCAGATTTCAGTTGCAGGATTTTATGAAGTATATCAATTAATTGGAATAGATCCAGAAGGGAATTACCTGTATGATAAAAGTACTTGATATATTGCTATTGAAGGATTGGTTAAAAGAATTATGTTCTACATACCCCTGAGAAATGAAAATAGAGGAAATACATAATATCTGTTTTCAAATATTTGAAGGTCAAAAAACCAAAGACTCTGAATTTGAATGGATGTGGATGTTGGTATCTCTTTAACACAAATCTTACTTAATTGAGAATGTCTTCTGCAATATTTTCATGATGTGACCTTCCAGACTTTGCTTCAATATATGAGTGAGAGAAAAACAGTTACTCCTCAAGGTAATTTATACCAGTTTTACATATCTCTAATCATTGGGGTTTTTGTCTCTCAAACTAAAATTATCTTTCTGAAACTTTTGCTCATTATTCTTAGTTCTTGCCCATTTTTTCCCTTTCTACATGAAATCTCTGAAATATCTGAAGACAAATATGTTATTCCCCTTAAACCTTCTCTGACTCAACTAAACAATACAGTCCATCCATTCTTTATGGTATTGGTGTCATAAAGTCAAGAGTATAATCACATTCCTCTGCATATAAGCCCTCCCTTCCTAAAATATGCTCATAATCTTACAATATTTAAAATACGGACTGTCTTTGAATGATATCCTGAAAAATATGTTTTCAATGAAGCATAAGTGGCATTCTCTTTCTTGGTTGCTTACATTGTCACAGTCATGGATCCCTTATATTATAACTAGGAAGTCTGAAGTACTTTGGCACATCACACTTTCTATCATTGTATTTTTGCTTCTCCATTTGTAAGAATTACATGCAATACTTGCATCTTGGCTAGCAGTTTGAACCACAGAATAGTTAATTCAGTTTATGTATCTATAGAAATCATTTCCTCCTTAAGTGGAGAGTATATGACAATCTGGAAATGTTTTATAGGAGAAGGCACTTGAGTATTAATTAAGAAGGTAATATTTTTAGAAATGGATAAAAGGACAGATATTTCATATATATATGGATATATGGATATGGATGTGGATATGGATATGGATATGGATATGGATATGGATATGGATATGGATATGGATATATCCTGGCTTCAATACTTTGATTACTGATATTAAAATATTTCTACTGACCTACTTCATTTTAGGACACATAAAAACTGGGATGTTGCCTATTTCCCTTTTCTACACTCTTCAGCACAATGTGTTTAAATCAAATATAGCATTTATGATTATTTATTAAAAATTAAGAAGCTTTTAAAAATACATTATAATGAAAAAGTTTTAAGGATATCATCTAAATATTATAGCCATGCTACTAATTTTCACCTAAATATTTTGATCCAAGGCAGGCCAAATATTATTTTACACCTTATGGAGTCAACTAATTTAATGAATGGATTACACATTTGGGGAAAAACAGAATATGGGATTAAAATATTATGGTAGGAATAATATTTTCAATCATTTCCCTGACACAATTTTTCTCCTTATAGGTTCCCAAACTATGTGTCATCATCAACTATTCACTTTTTCTCACCCCCACATAATAACTTTATTACATTTCTTGTAATCAACATTCTTATCGTCTCATATCTCCTACATATAGACTACTGGTAATAATCTTCTGATTGGTCTAACTACTTCAAGTCACTCTCTCATTCCAGCCTGTACTCCATTCAGTTGTCAAATTAATCTATCCAAAGTACAGATATGACCATATTATCCCTCTACTTAATAAACTCAAATGATAACTATGGAAACAAATCTAAAATCCTCTGTTTTGTGCTCAAAAATCTTTGACAGACTAACTCCCTCTTGAACATTTCTAGTTTCCTTGCACCATAGTCTCTCCTTTCCATAGATTCTGAGATCTAGTGACTTGGGAATATTTTCTATTCTTTACTCAAGACACTCCATGTCCAGAGTCCACTACTTCCTAGGTTCTCTGGTTTTCTTCAAGTCTCATCTAACATTCTATATTTTAAAATAAATCTGTTACAATATCTCTTAAATGATAATGATTTCCTCATTAATCTTAATGTCTTCTCTCTCAGATTATCCTTAAATTTTTGTCTATATATATCTTGATCGTTAATAGTTGTTTGCTTATTGTCTCCCATTAGACAATTTTTTTGAGTTCAAAGATTGTTTTTCGTTTTCATATTTATATTTCCAGTATTTATCTCAATGCTGGCACATAGTAGGCACATACTTGTTAAAAACATGTTGATGACTTAATGAAAATAGTAACTTCACCATTTAACCCATTAAGACTTCATCACAATAGTTCTTTATTCCATGCCATGTTTGAATTTAAAAGGGGTTCAATCAGCTCTATCATAATCTTCATGTAAATACATTGAGATTCTGATATCCAATTTTCAGAGAAACCATTCATTTAGAAGTTTTGCATACATTAAGACCTTGGCACTTATAACTAGGGACAGAAGATAGAAGAGTACAGACTAAGACCCAGAAAAACTATCTCAATATTTCCCACCAAAAAGAACTTTAAAAAAAATTAATAAATTTTTGAATGACAGAACTAATAAAAGGTTAAAAGTAGACAATTTTACAGCCTAAGACACTTTAGGAAGTCTTCAGGAGAGGTGTGTAACACTGGTGCGTACAGATCTGGAATCCTGTAGGAATACCATTGGTGGGCCTTGGAGACAGAAACTACAGCAGCAGCTGCTTTGGGAATGCTAAGCAGGGAGAGAGTAGCAGAGTTAGAGAATATTTAAGAAAGAGTATAGAGGACCCTTTGTCCCTTTGTGGGCATTTATTGCAACTGACACTGATAGAAAATTCCATTGACATATAAAGTTATGGATCCAAATGTCCATTATGTCTATGGAGATAAACAGATCCAGTTTATGATCTGTTGCAAGGGAATAGGAACTTTGGTCAGAGTTTCAAGTCTGAGAGGAACACTAGCACTTACACAAGCAAAAAATGAGAGAACATGGTCTCAAGACCAAAATACATACTATCCAATATAATTGTACATGCTCTTTGGTAGGGAAAAAAAGGAAAAAAATAGAATTCACTACTTTGGAAGTACCAAAAACTTGCAGACCCCCAAATTAGTTCAGAAAATAGTAGCATGAAAAATCCTAAGGATGCCACAATACTTCAAACCCTTAAGTGACAAATGTCCAACTTAATCATAAAGTTCATAATTTTAAAATAGATTTACAAAAGGAAGAAGAAGGAGGAGGAGGAGGAGAAGGGGAGAAAAAGGAGGAGGAGAAGATGAAAGAAGAAAATGATGATGATGAATGATGGCAAATAGTTACTACAATGGTAGGGAAGACCAAGATATAAACTTAGAAAAAGAGAACAATATGAAAATAGCTATAGTTCTCTCTATATATAAAATTTCAAAACTCATAAAATAACTCATAAAATATGCACTCTAACTAAATTTTCAAGAGACAGAACCCACAGAGGGATCCAGTGAGGCAATTCTCTAGGGCAAGGTAACCTGGAAAATAGTGGAAAGGCTCTGCTCCATGGGGTTAAGGGGCAGCCCACCAGAGTGAAGGAACTTCAGCCTCCCAGAGGCAGCCTCAGGGCGCTTGGGAACCCCAGTTCATGACAGCAAGGGTCAGTTACCTTACCTACACCCAAGGGAGCACGGGGCACAACTTGGAGATCAGTGGGGGGACCTCAGCCAGAGCCAGCATGAGTGAAGACTAGCCCTCAGGGCACTCAGCAAGCCATGGTGGCCACAGAAGCCCAGATCCAAGAAATGGAAGAAGGCAGAGTTGGTAAGGAGGAGTCCCCAGGCAACTGATCCTTGAGTGGCCAGTATACCCAAGGTAGGGGAATGGAAAGAGACTTACAAGGTCTGTTCTCTGTACCTGGAACAGGACTCTGGGGCACATTCAGATCCTGATCACAGTTTAGGCCCCTTATAGGACAGCAGGCCCCCAGCCCCGTGGCAGAGGGGTATGCTTGTGATCATTCACAGACCAGGGGGGAAGACAGAGCTTCACACACTGAGATCCTTTGGGGGGGTGTCCCAGTAATACTCAAAAGCTCAGGAAGGACCCCAAAACAAGGCCTGGCCTGGGGAAATGAGTAAACAGAGAAAAAAAAGAGGTATGCCATTGAGAAATACATTGTCTACAATCCCAAGAAGGATCAAAATATTCAATCTGAAGATGAGGAGGTAGAAGCTCCTGCATCTAAAGACTGCAAGAAAAATGGAATTTGGGCTCAGGCTATGACAGAGCTCAAAAAAAAAAGATTTTGAAAATCAATTGAGGGAGATAGAAGAAAAATTGGGAAAAGAAATGAGAGGGATGCAGGAAAAACACGAAAAAGAAGTCAGCAGCTTAGTCAAGGAAATCCAAAAAAATGCTGAAGAAAATAACATTAAAAACCAGCATAGAGGCAGTTAGGTGGCGCAGTGGATAAAGCACCGGCCCTGGAGTCAGGAGTACATGGGTTCAAATCCAGTCTCAGACACTTAATAAGTACCTATCTGTGTGGCCTTGGGCAAGCCACTTAACCCCATTTGGCTTCTCCCCCCAAAAAAAAATCCTTAAAAAAAAAGAATTCTACAGGAAAATTACCCAGGTATCCTAGAAGCAGAGGGCAAAATAGAAATTGAGCGAATCCACCAATCTCCCCAGGAAAGAGATCCAAAAAAACAACCCCCCCAGGAATATTATATCCAAGTTACTGAACTCCCAAGTCAAAGAGAAAATATTACAAGCAGCTAGAAGGACAAAATTCAAATATTGTGGAGCTGTAGTTAGGATCACACACGACTTAGTAGCAATGACATTAAAGGTTCATAGGGCTTGGAATATAATATTTTGGAAGACAAAAGAGCCCAGAATGCAACCAAGATTCAACTACCCAGCAAAACTTAATATCCTCTTCCAGGGAAAAAGATGGACTTTCAGTGGAGCAGGGGAATTTCATATGTTCCTGTTGGAATGGCCAGAGCTGAACAGAAAGTGTGATCTTCAAATACAGGACTCAGGTGAAGCATAGAGAGTGGAGGAGAAGGGTAAAATATGAGGGACTTAATGATGACAAACTACATGTATTCCTGCATAGAAAAAATGATACTGATAATACTCATAAGAAAGTTCTCATTTAATAGAGCAGGTAGAGGGAGCTTTTATACATGAAGCACAGGACAGAGCTGAATTTGAAGATATAGTATAAAAATGGAGTCAATGGCTAAAAAGGAATGAGAGTAAGAAAAAGGAGAGGTAGAATAGGCTAAGATATTTCATATAAAAAGATTTTTTTTATTACAATGAGCTATTGCAATGATATGAAAGGGGGGAAGGTGAGGAGTAATGAAGGAACCTTTGCTCTCATCAGAGGTGACTCAGAGAGGAAACAGCATGTATATTCAATGGGGTATAGACATCTAGTAAGAAGGAGAGAAGGGGGACTAAGTCATGAGTATCCATCACTTTGGGCTAAATATATTCTCTGATAGAGTTACAGTTCTCAAGAGTTATGAGAATCTTTTTCCCATGCTGGGATACAGCCAGTTTCATCCTATTGGATAGCAGTTTTTTTTACCCCCCCCCCTTTTTTTAACCTTTTTGTGTTTCTCTTGAACCTCCTGTTTGATGTCCAAATTTTCTATTTAGCTCTGGTCTTTTCATCAGGAAGGCTCCCATTTCATTAAATGACTATCTTTTCCCCTGGAAGAGAAGGCTGTTTTATCAGATACTGGAATCTTGGCTGCATTCCATGCTCCCTTATTCTTTTGGAATACCTCATTCCAGGCCTTTCAATCCCTTAATGTTGATGCAGCCATGTCCTGTCTAGTCCTTATTGTGGCTCCTGGGTGTTTAAATTGTTTCTTTTTGACTGCTTGCAGGTTCTCTTTTATTTGATAATTCTGGAATTTGGCCACAACATTTCCTGGTGTTTTCATTTTAGGATGTCTTTCCAGGTGGAGGGGATTGATGTATTCTTTCAATAACTATTTTGCCCTCTGGTTCCATGATATCAGGGAAATTTTTCATCTCTGAATCCTGTAATATCATATCCAGGCTTTTTGTTCCTCTTCAGGAAGAGCCTATAATTCTCAGGTTGTCCCTTCTCGATTTATTCTCAGCGTCAGTGGTTTTGGTGATGAGGTATTTTACATTTTCCTCTCTTTTTTATTTTATTTTTTGGTTTTGTTTAACAGACTTGCTGTCTCATGAAGTCAATAGTTTCCACAGACTCTATTCTTTTTTTTAGAGAAGAATTTTCTTCATTTACCTTTCGCAACTCTTTTTCCAATTGATCAGTTCTATTTTTGAAAAAGTTTTCCATTTGACCAACTGAGGTTTTGAGAAAATTGTTTTCTTGTTGCAAGGTTTTAATCTCTCCCAAATTTTTCATTGATTTTTAAACTTCTTCCTTATTTCTTCAAGGAAGTCTTTCTGTGCTCTCCTCAGAGATTCTAGGTCTCTCTGACAATGTCTTTTCCTTCCAAGAATTTTTCTATGGATCATCCTTTTCACTGGCCTTTCTGGGGAGGGGCTGTTTCAGAGGTTTGGTGTTTGGAGTCCTAGAGGCTTTAGTCACTGAGTGTAATATTCCCCAGCTGGCAGGTAGGGGGGCATTGGTTGCTTTCTCTGGAGTGTCTGTGACCTTGCTTGAGGCCCTCTCCCTTGGCCTGGAGGGAATGGTTGAAACTGTTGAAAAGTTTTATTTTTGATCAATGGTGGGCTGTACCCTGGTGTTAGGTAATCACTCTTCCTATTCCCAGCTGAGCTGGTTCAGGTGTCCACACCTGAGCTTGGGGCAGAAGGTGGGCTGTAATTGTGTTTGTTCTTGGAAAAAGCTTCAGCTGAAATGCATGTGTGGCCTTTGAGTTCCTCCAGCTCAGAGGAGCCCAGGGATCCATGTCTATAACTTTCCTGCACCGGGACTCTCCCTCCAGCTGTGCCTGCAGGTTCCAGATGGTCAGTGCTACAACCAATGCCTCTGCTCCCTAGTTGACCCGCACCCCTGTGGTCAACCAGGCTCTAGCCCCTCTGCTGATCAATCCAGTCTGATTCTCAGGCCCTCAAGGCTCCCAGGCTCCAGCCCCACCACTAATCCAGGATCCCAGACTCTCTGCCCTCTGAGCTTACTCACCCACAATCTCAGAAGACAAATCCTGAGGCAGATGTTCTCCTTGCTTTTCTTTCTGTGTTTTGTAAATCAGATTTCTGTTAAGAGGTTTGTTTCGTATTTATGAGGGAAAACCAGGAGACTTTAGCAGTGTGCCTGTTTTTCCTCCACCGTCTTGGCCTGAAGTCTCAGATTGTAACTATTTTTTGGTAAACCCAAAGACTTGTTTATGGGATAAAAACTCAGTCTTTCACAAAAACTGCTTGGAAAATTGGAAAATAATGTGGCAGATACTAAGCAAAGACCAATAACTCATAACCTATGCCATGAAAATGTTGAAAGTATTTAGAAATAAAGTATGAAATCATAAGCTAATGAGGAGAAGAAAAAATAGTTTATTTTACAATATATTGATAGGGGAAAATTTATGCCAAAAAAGAGATAGAGAATATTATATAATCCAAAATAGATGATTTTGATTATATTAAATTAAAAGAATCATATTTGTGCAAACAAAACCAATGGCATCAAGATTAGAACAAAAGGAGAAAGCTGAGAAATTATTTTTACAGTTAGTGTTTCTGATAAAGGCCTTATTTCTCAGAGAATTGAATGAAATACAAGTCATTCCCTAATTGATAAAAAGCCAAAGGATATGATCAGGAAACTTTTTAGACAAAGAAACTAAACCTATATGTAGTATTATGAAATATGTGCTATGAAATCATTATTGATTGTAGAAATACAAATTTAAAAAAATCTGAGGGGCAGCTAGATGGTGCAGTGGATAGAGTACCGGCCCTGGAGTCAGGAGTACATGAGTTCAAATTTGGCCTCAGACACTTAATAATTACCTAGTTGTGTGGCCTTGGGCAAGCCACTTAACATCACTGCCTAGCAAAAACTAAAAAAAAATCTGAAGTACCTATCAGATAGGTTAATATGACAGAAACAGAAAATAATAATTGTTGGAGGGGGTGTAGGAAAACTTGATACTAATGAATTGTTGATGGAGTTGTAAAGTCCAATAATTTTGGAAAACAATTTGGAACTTTGGCCAAAGGGCAAAATATTTATGCATGCTCTTTGATCCAGCATTACCACAACTAGGTTTTTTTATCCCAATGAGATCATAAAACTACAAAATAGTAAAAATACAAAATAAAAAGTACAAAAATATTAATAGCAGCTCTTTTTTTGTTGGTGTTAAAGAATTTGAAATTGAGAGGATGTTTTTCACCTTAGGAGTGGTTGATGTTTTTAAAGAAAAGATGAGCAGACAGATTTCAGAAAAATCTGGAAAGTCTTCTATGAACTGATTCTGAGTGAAGTGAGCAGAACCAAGAGAATATTGTACACATTAAAAGCAACATTGTGTGATGATCAACTATTATAGACTTTACTCATCAATAAAATGAACAAATAAAATTCTAAAAGACAAGATGATGGGAAATATTATCCACATCCACAGAAAGAACTATGCAGTATGATTGCAGACCAAAGCATAATATTTTTTCATTAATATATTTTATTTTTCCTTAGTCACGACTTTTCCCTCTTGCTATAATTATTCTTTTACAACATGGCTAATATGTGTTGTACATGTATAATCTATATCATATTACTTGCTATACTGGGGAGGGGGGAAGGATGGGAGGGAGAGGGTCAACAATGTTATATAGGAAAATTTCAAAGAACTCTGATCAAAAAATTTTATCCATTTCCTTTTAAAGTCTTGATGAACTCTGAGAGTGAATTGAAGAATATTTTTTGCTCTTCCTTTATTTTTTCTTTTAGTTTTCTGTGATATGGATAATATAGAAATATATTTTGCATATTTTCATATTTCATTTTCATATGTTTTACCTTTTTGGATATAGGAAGGAGGGATAGAATTAAAAATTCAAAATTTAAAAAAGAGTATTAAAAGAAATAAAAAAATTAAAAAGGTTTTTAAAAAGATCAAATCATTCCAACCCCACATTTTATAAATGAAGAAGCTGAGACCCATAGAAATATTCACTTATCCTTTGTTAAAAAAGGTAGTAAGATTAGAACAGGAACTCAAACTTACGTCTTTTAAATCCAAAGGCATTGATCTCTCCATGATTATTAATGGCATCAACTGCTTTTGAAATATAAATGAATGAATTGTCACAAACCACAAAATAATTTCAAATCATTTTCTGGTCTTTATGACAGCTAACTACTCTATTATCTTAAAGGAGAAAGTACAAATCTCTGAACCCATACTTGATAGTCTTGTTCAAAGATCATGCAAAAGGACATGAAAAGACCTTCTTCAATGTTATTTCTTAGCTGTGTAATAGGATTTTTTTAAAAGCATGTTTTATATTAGAAATGTGGAAATATGAAGCCAAAATATAGGATAAATTATTATCTAAGAAATGAGTAATTAAGAAAAAATGACAGGCTGTTTCTGTCAGGAATAATGATTAGAAAATCTACTTGCTTTAGAGGGTCTTTGTGATATCTTATAAACTTCAGGAATACCCCCAATATGTTGAATGAAGTTATTTCTGTGAGTTTATGGAGGAATATGGCCAGGAATCTAAAATAATTGTTGAACATAGGGAGTTTTCAATTTGCATTAATGTGTTTATGATTTTTCCTCAGAGCCCTTTTAACATTGCAGTCAGTTCAGTTGTACTCCTAAGTATTTTTAAGGCAGTGGACTTGAAATCCATTGGAGTTTACCTGCATAGGTTTGAATCCTACAACAACTATGTTTCTGTTACTCCTAGTGTCATTTTGAAAATTTTAAGACTATTTTATATTTCCATCATCATTCCTATAAAGACAGCAGTTTTTTTTTTCCTGGGCCAGCATTAATGAATGTCATGATTCAAATTTTGTGATGGCACCTTTGTGTAACATATATTTCATAAATATATATATATATATATCCATATATATATGGATATCTAAATAATACATGTCTTGTCTTCTTGAAAAAATTCCAGTTTATTTTTGTATAAGTTGAAATTTAGTCTTACACTTACATTTTCTAAAATATATAAAATATATATTTCTTTATTACAAAATATATAAAAATGTATGTTTCCTTCTTACAAAAATCTTACTGAATAAATCAAATAATGAGTACAAACCACCAGTATTAATCATTGGATTTTATAAAGTCAATGGGCAAATTCAATTAAGTTGTAACATTACTTTTCCTCACATAGGAAAGGTATTTGGCTTTGCATTTCCCCTTTCAATTGGCTACAGTGTCTTGCACTATACATAGATAATATAAATTGGATCCTTGTGCCTATTCAACTAAGTTTCTGGTTCACTTTATAATATTGGATGAGGAAGTCAGAGTAAAAGAAGCACCAAAAATTGAAAATTACCCATAAGAAAGCATTAGAAAAATTTAGATAATAAGTTGTTTTGTAGTTTAAACCAATTTTTCTTTATGAACTCAATTCTGACATTATAAATAGAAATAAGCCTAACATGGATTCTATTTTAGATTTGAAATGGCCTTCTTTTACTATCTACCTTTCTATTAATTGCAATTTTTTTATCTGATGACTTAGAAAACTTCTAGGATGGAATTTACAAAAGGATATCATATTTGTTATCAAAATGCTATTGGTGTATGTAATTAGTATTAGTGCATCTCACCATTAATGAATGGTAAGAGCATGTCCAAAAACTGCAGAATTATTGTCCTTATTCAGAGGGATTTATTTTATTCATATATAAATGGCAAATATTCAAAATATCTAAGCTATGCTATTGGAGACATTTCACTTATCAGGGACAAACATTGCAATTTTTCTCTTAATCATCAGATTAAGTTTATATACATATATATTTAACAAAAGAAATCTTGGGGAAAATAAGCACAGAAATTACTGAAAACAAAGAAACAATAATACACAGCCAAAAAGATATTTTATTTCCATTTTAAAAAGGAAAAATATAAAGGGAAACACAAAGTAGTGCTATAGCTTTCCACTTTTATAGATAATGGTTATCCTTCCATTTGTTTTCATGGAAAAGTTGTTCCTACAAAGAATCATTCTAATAGCCTATTTAGACATTCCTCAAACTTTCTTTTTCAAACCATCACCTGTGCTTTAGAAATTAACTGTTTATATACGTATTTGATTGCTTAGCAGAAGAGTTTGTACAGTTGCATGACTCATTCTTTTCTAGTAAATACAGAAAATCACTATAAGGGTAATCTTCCATAAAATGAGCTGCCACCTGCTCTCATGGCTTCCTACTGCTAGGTATGGGGTAATGGGCCAATGGAACAGCTGGGACAGCAAATTCCTTATTAGACAAGTTTTGAGTGTGTCTGTGAGTGTGTGTGTGTATTTCCCTAACTTAACTACTGCAGTATAATCTGTTAAAATATGACAAAGTGATAAAGACAGGATTGATATGGTCACTGAACATTAACTATTGCAGAAGTATGACCTTAAGTTGTGAATTATAGCTGTGGTAGCACCTGATGATCAGACCAAGATGAATACAGCTGATTTTAAACAAAGGTCTTAAAGGAAACCAATTAGGAACTTTTAAGCTTTGGCTAGCTCAAAAGGACTTTATCACAACCTTGGTATATAGCTTTGATAAATAATACCTATTGTATATGATTTACTATTAAATGCATTTTATATGTTACCCAATGTAGAATTGGGCATAGAACTATAAAATTACAGATGAAAGGGATTTGAGGCATCACCTGGCACAATTCACTCATTTTATAAATGAAGCAACTTAGACCCAAAGAATTTAAGTTACTTGCCAAAGATTTTGTGGTTTCCCCATCTCTAAAATGAATATATTTCATTCATCATCTATAACACAACTATTACACATAGGATAATAAAATGAGATAATCTATGAAAATTGTTTTGTAGTACACATGTCAGATGTTATTCTTGCTTATAAAATATTTATATTTTACAAAACACCTTCACTTTTACTAGTTATACAACTGAACAAATTTTCATTGTTGATGTTGTTACAAACAATAATGGAGAGCAAAAATCTCAGGTTTTTGTTATGCAATCATTTTGGTAATGTTTGATTCTTTTTATTGATATTTAATTTTTCCAAATATGTGTTATGAAATATATTCAACATTCATCCATATAAATATGTATATTTTTAAGTTACAAAATTTCCTTCCACCTTCCCTTCCTATCCACCGCCCCTTAGCGGCCAAAAGTCAGGTTAATATTGTACATACATATTTGTGTTGAACATGTTGACAGATTAGTCATTTTTGGCATGAGGAATTAGGATTAAGGGAAAGAAATGCATAAGAATTTTCTTTAAAAATTGAATTCAGTGTTCATCAGATTCTGAAGGATTTTTTGGTTCTGCTTTCTTTTGTTTTTCTTCCTCTGTATGGGGATAGCCAATATGTTTTTCTCAGATCCATCAGGGTTGATCATCTCACAATGTTGTTAATGTGTACATTGTTCTCTTGGTTCTCCCCCCTTCATTCAGCATCAGATCCTGTAATTTATTTGATGCTTCTCTAGAGTCTGAACATTTATGGTTCCTTATAGAATGTTAGTGTTCCATAATATTCATATACCATAATTTCTTTAACTATTTCCCAATTGATGAACATTCCCTCAATTTCCAATTCTTTGCCACCACAAAAGAGCTGCTATGAATATTTTGTAACATTTTTCCATTTTCCCATTTTTGCCATTTTTATGATTTCTTTTGGATATAGGCCTAGAATTGGAATTGCTGGATCAAAGGGAATGAACAGTTTTATCGCTGTTTGGGCATAGTTCCATATGGCTCTCCAAAATGGCTAGATCACTTCACAACTCTACCAGCAATGCATCAAAGTCCCAAGCCTTCCACATCCTCCTGAACATTGATCATTTCCCTTTTTTGTCATATTAACCAATCTGCTAGTGTCTCTAATCAATAATGAGTTGTAGCATTTTTTTATATGATTATATAATGGTTTCATTTCTTCATTTGAAAACTGTCTATTCATATCCTTTGACCATTTATCAATTGGGTAATGACTTGGATTTTTATAAATTTGATGCTGTACTCCATATATTTTTGAAATGAGACTATTATCTGAACTCCTGGTTGTGAAGATTGTTTTCTAGCTTTCTGCTTTCCTTCTAATTTTGACAGCTCTGATTTCTTTAGTTCAAAAACTTCTTATTTTAATAAAGTCAAAATCATTCATTTTGCAGTTATTCATGTACTCTATTTCTTGTTTAGTTATAAATTTCTCCCTTTTCCATGGGTCTGATAGATAATTTCTAGGTCATGCTTAATTCTTCATGCCATTTCCTTTTCTATCTCATATTACAGATGAGGAAACTGAAACAAACAAGGTTAAGTGATTTTCCTAGCATCACAGTTAGCCAGTGACTTATACCAGATTTTGAATTCATGAGTTCCTGCCTCCAGAGATCTGACATTCTTTTTTTTTTTTTTAAAAAAAGAAGTACTTGCACTCAAATATTTTAGATTACCTTGGTGAGTTGCAGGAAATATTACATGCAAAACAAAATGGAACCATTCATAATCTGAAGAACACTTTATAAAAATCAATTCTTATGTATCTCTTTCCCTTAATACTAATTCTTTATACTGAAAATGACTAATCAGTAAACCTGACTATTCACCGCTGGGGGTGAGGTGGGGTGCAAAGGGAGGGTGGAAGAATATTTTGTAACTTAAAAATATACATGTACATATGGATAAAAAATAAATAAAATTTAAAAAAAAGAAAAAATATGGGGTGTGAATTGAATAAAGGAGAAATTAGGCAAAGTACTTTAATAAATTTAAGGAAGGAAAGAATGTTAAATAGTGAAATTTATGATAGAAAAGTTTCATGCAAAAAGAGACATCAGATCCTAGCCTTGCATTCCAGGAAGGGAGTTGAAAATTGGAAATCAGGTGGCAGTACTTTCTAGGCATGAGGGCTTGGATGATTTCAAAGATGAAGGAAATAAGTTAAAGTCATGGTTCAGCTGGTAAAAATATAATTAGATCATAGAATCATAGATTGAGAGATGGAAGGCATTTTAGAAACCAACTAGCTCAAGATCATTATTTTGAAAGTCCTAAGGAAATAAGCCATTTGGACTCAGGTCACATATGTAATATCAGAAGGGGGGATTTTAACAAAGTTTCTTTCACTTTAGAACAAGTGATCTTTGCACTGTACTGATTGAATCTAATAAGAAATTAACCATGACTTAAAACGTATGCACTATTGACCAAGAACAATTATACATTTTACCAGGGTTGGTGAAAAAAAAACAGGGTGGGGGAGGCAAAAGAAGAAATATTTTGTTTTGTTTTGTTCCTGAGAATATGAAAACAAAGGATTAAAGGAAAGAAAGCAGGTTATATGCACAAATATATCAAAGAAGATCATTGGGTAGAACCAATAATTACCAAGAAATAATACATAAGAACTAAACAGCAATATGACTTGTATGGGGATACCATGACATGTTGACTCATTCTAATCTTACTGACAGGTAGATGGTGTGGTAGCAGACCAGGAGTCATGAGGACATGTTTTGTCAAATCCAGCCTAGAATACATACTAACTATGTAACCTTGGATAAGTAATTTAATATCATTTGCCTTAGTTTCCTTTAAAACAAGTGATCTTTGCACTGTACTGATTGTATCTAATAAGAAATTAATCATGATTTAAAACATAAAACCTATTGACCAAGAACAGTTATACATTTTACCAGGGTTGGTGAAAAAAAAATGGGATGGGGGAGGCTTCACTACAAATTTGAAAAGAATTAAATTATTAACAATTTGACTTGGTATTCTTAAAAGTTTGGCTAATGGAACAGTAGCATTTTAAAATATTTTGCTCTTCTTTGAATAAATAGGTGAGAATTATATTATTCCTGCGAGAATGATTACTTATTAAAGAAAAAAATATCATCAGTTGTATTATTTTCAATGTCATTTTATTTTACTTTGGAAGATTTATATGATTTTTAAGTGACTTGATTAGGGAAAATCCAGATATTTCTGCTAGTGTAAATACTACTTAAGGCTGCATGTTTCATTCCTCATTCATTTTTTTGTTCAAACACATTTAAATGATAACTGAAAATAAAGCCTCAATGTTGATTTTAGGAGCCCCACATTAAAAAAAAATTCTGACTAATTACTATTAAAGCATCATTATATTAGTCACTAAGAAACATCTATTTCAATTATTAGTCTTTAGTTTCTGAGACCTGTGATTCCATTCATTTATATCAAACTTTCAAGAATGCCATTTCCAAAGCATCCATTCCAGAACAAACTTTGTGAATCTTCCCCGTGTATTCCTCAAGGAATTCATACTGGAATCTTTCCTCATGTTCTCCTGACATCTCAGTGATGGTTGTGATGAAACTGGGACTATATAGTGGTCATCTTTTCCCTTACCGTGTCACCAATTCATTTTCTTTTTCTTTCAAATTTCCTGATAACATGTTTTGTTCCTGTTCTTGAAAGCCACTCATTTATTATATATTATAAAATGCTCACATTTACCCTAGGGCATTCCATTTCCCTAAGCATGATATTCTTTTCAGTTTTCATGTACTACTCTACTTTGTATCTTACACTCATATATTCACACTATTGAAATGTGGGTATTGAAGATGGGCCTTTGTATGTAAATAAATTAAAAAAATAAAGACAGATTTCAACATTCATTTTTAAAATATTTTGAGTTCCATTTTTTTCTTTCCATCTCTTCTTTCCCCCTCCCTAAGATAATAAGCAACTGATATGTTATATATGTATAATCTGAATAATCATATTGCCACATCAGTCAGTGGTGAATCAATGAGCTGCCCAATATCATATATATAATATCTATGATCAAAACTATTGATAAAACACTGCTCCTTTGTTTCCAAATTGAGCTCTATATTCATTTTAAAATGCTGCTTTCTAGTCTACTGGTTTCCTTTATTAGGAAAAAAATAATATGACCTCTGTGATAAAGTAAAAGAATAGCGTCAGAATGGTCTTGCTATTCAGTTGATTTTCAATCATGTCTTATTCTTCATGAATCTATTTGGGGTTTTCTTGGCAAAGATACTAGAGTGGCTTGCCATTTTCCTCTCCAGCTCATTTTACATATAAGGAAACTAAGGCAAATGATATTAAATTACTTGTCCAAGGTTACATAGCTAGTATGTATTCGAGGCTGGATTTTACAAAACATGTCCTCATGATTCCAGGTCTGCTACAAAATCTACCACACCATCTAACTGTCAGTAAGTATGATCTTCCCTGATTAGAATTTTGTTTAAATATTTTACTCAATGTTCTGAAAAGAGCTCTGGGGAAACTTACATCATTACAGATAATTGAGAATCATGATCTTTTAAAAATGAACATTATATATATATATATACATATATATGTATATATATATAAGCACTTTAAAAAATTTGATTATGGGCAACTGGGAGAGATATAGAATGTCATTAATAGTGTGGAATCAGTAATGTATGGGGGTATTGAAGAGTTGAAGGAAAAAAATGAAGACAATAATGTATGTGCCTTTCTACTAGGCATTTGGTGTGAAGTAGAAGAGGTTGGGGAGATAGCAAGTGAGTATCAAATGAAGAATTTTATGAATAGTTGAGATATGCATTTAGGGAAAGACTGTATATATATGTATATATATGTATATATATATACATATATGATAGAGAGAGAGAGAGAGAGAGAGAGAGAGAGAGAGAGAGAGAGAGAGAGAGAGAAATTAAAGACTAGAGAGAAGAATCATTTGGGAACAAAGAGGGTTATATCCTGATCAAAGAAAGAGATGATTCCAAAGATACAAAATGAATTGGCTCAAAAGTTTACTATCAGCTGCCTCTCCCTTAAATACCTGATACATGATTTTCAAAAGGTAAGAGAGCATCAAAAATCATCACTATTATTCTATCCATCATTTCTTAGGAAAGGAAAAAGAAATAACTTTTTTTCCTGTAATCTATGGACTATCTTCATAAGGTGCAATGTTTTACCTGTTTCCTAGAGCCTCCACTTTGCAGGTTTACAAGAAAGTCCAAAAAGTTGTGATATGGCATAGTGGTGATGAATTCTGTTACTGTTTCAGAACTAGCAGAAATGGACTGTTGGGATGTTGATTTCTTCTTGTTTTTATATGGTCTTCAATAAACATTTCTAACTTTGAAAGCAGCTCCAATAAGTCACTTCTAGCACCTTATAATTTGAAACTAACTACTGATTTGATGCTCTTTCAGGCTAACATGTAAGCATTTTGCCTGGTCTATCCCGATCCAAACTCTTTTCTCTTTCACTGCACCAAATTCTTTCAATCAATCAATCACCCAATATCCAAGTTCAAGTCAAAGAGAGTGATAATTGCTAAGGGAAAAAATACAAAGTACAAAATAATCACTACTCTTAAGGTACTTAAATACTGGAGGAAAGTCAAATCTTTGTTCTAGAGAAATTAGTATTAGAAATGGAAAGGGATAAAGTGTGAATGTAAAAGAGAATATGCTAGTTAATGAAAGAAAAGAACTTGAAAATTGGGCTTCTCAGATTGTAAGTTTTTAGTAATCTCAAAATGCTCATTATGAACAATTTTTTGAAAAAGGTGTTAAAAAATCAAAAGAAAAAGAAAACTTCTAGCAATATTGAGAAACCATATGCTCCATAAGAGATTGGTGAGTAGAAAATGCCTTTTTATAAGTATTTCACATTAAAGAAATGACTCTGGATTGAGGCAAAAAGAATAAAAAGCTTATTGAGAAATAGATGTTGTCAAGATTTTATAGCTAAGGGTGCAACATAAATCTTACAGTTTCCATTGAGATCCAAAGCAGTTACTCCAGGACAGCATTATAAGTGTTAGTTTTAAAAATAAAACTGAGCTGGGGCAAAGCACTTGAAAATGACTTTGAAATAAAAATTGTTTCTCATTATGGGTGGATGTGAAAATTCTAAGATGAATAGGGACTAAATATTTGCTGAATTATATAATATCCACATGCCTTAAACAATTCCATAAATAGTAAATAATCACAGTATTAAAATGACAGTATGATTAAAAATACTCATGCTCAAAACTGATCTCAACCTGAGATCTTCATCTCTCCACTCTCCACTTTCATATCTTTCCCTCTCTTTTACAGCAAAACATTTAGCAAGAGCACCATGGCCAACCATTTTTAATTCTGTTCCAGGCTGCATTTTTCTACACCCCAAGAATTCTCTTCTTGCTAGAACTTTACACCAATTGACTTGTACCTCTTACTACTTGTACCTCTCCTACTGATTGGATGTCTCCTGCTAGAACTTCCATTTAAAAAAGGATGGTTAAATGTCCTTCTCAGACTATTCTGAGGTCTTTTTCTGCTATAACTTTAAGCCTTATACCTTCTGCTTCCCCACTACCTGCTTTCAGCTTTCTTTTTATGTGTTAGCTTCCATCAGTATGTAAACTTCTAAAGTGAAATAGCTTTCTTTTTGCATTGCCAGTATTTAGCACTGTAACTGACACATTTAAGCTCTTAGCAAATGTTTATTGGCAAATTAAATAAATAAGTATCTGATTACAGTCCCCACCTGATGAGACTTTGGGGTTTCAACATTTCCAGCTCTGTAACTTCCACTTAGCTTCCCCTAAACTTAGGTTGATAGTTCACTGATTCTCCAGGATTATTATTTCATGAAATAGCCATTCTTCATTTCACTCTCTATTCTCTGGCCATGTTCTATAAAATCGCAACTTCAGAATTACTCATCTACTTCTAGAACCATTAGCCATTATCATATCATCTCTTCCATTACTCCTGAATGTAGTAGAACAGGAAAGGGGAAGAGGAGAAAAACAAGGGAATAAACATTTATGTAGTTTCTACTGTGTGCTAAACACTCTTTGCAAATAATATCTAATTTGATCTTCACAACAACAGAGAAAATATAAATAGAGGTAAAATGTTTTAATCAGCAAAGATCTGAGCTTCGATTTTGAATGGAGATTTTCCTGACTCTGAGTCAAATGCTCTACCCATTGTGCCAAAAATTCTCTCTTCTGGTTTCTTATATCTAATATCTCCTCAACCCCCAATCCTCATCCCAATAATTTTCCATGTTAAAGGGCCTCTTTGAGGCCACCAGTATCTTCCATTAGACACAGAAGTGTTGGGTGGCTAGAGCACTGAACCTGGAGTAAGGAGTACCTGAGTTCAAGTCTGGCTTCAGACACTTAATAATTACCTAGCTGTGTGGTCTTGGGCAAGCTCCTTAATCCCATTGCCTTGCAAAAACCTAAAAAATCAAAAACAAAGACAAAACAACAGCAACAGCAAAAACAAAACAAAACAAAACAAGAAGTGTCTTAAAATTGGGGGTTGTCTTTGTTTTTGTTGCCATATATTTGTTTATTTTTTATATTATATCCTAAAGACTAAGTCCTTGGCATGACTGAATGAATGAAAATACATTTATAAGTGCTTATTAGATGGAGATAGTAATGAGGATATAATAATAATAATAATAATAATAATAATAATAATAATGTTTGCTCTTCATTCTGAAAGAAGATCATGACATCATGGAGGTAATGCCATGATAAGAACATGAATTGGATTTGAGAGGAGGGATGCTGTGCTAAATCACCAGCCTAACTTTCTCCTCCAAAGTCATCTGGGTCCAGTGGCCAGATATGAATTGGGATGACTGAAGATTGTCTTGGATGTGAGGCAATCAGGGCTAAGTGACTTGTTCAAACTCACACAGTCCAAACTCACACAACTAATGATTGTCTAAGGTCAGATTTGAACTCCCATCCTCCTGACTCCAAAGCCAGTGATCTATCCACTGCACTACCTAGCAAAAGAGATTCCTTGACTTATGACCTTACATTCATTTAGACTACTCAAACAAATGTTGGCTAAGGAGGGGCATATCAGTCAGGAAATTTGAATAATTAACATATTCTATTCAAGACAATAGCACAGTTTATATCTTCTGGGTTTATCACATTATCAGAACTAGATGGAGAAGAGTAAAGGATGGAGAATTTTAAATAGTAAGGGAGGACAGGAGAGACTGTCATCAATTAGCATGGCAGCTCCTAGGTAGAAATCATCATTTGCCAACATTAGTTCTCGGTGTCAATTTCATCATTTTTATAATATTCCAACCATAATAAATTTATCACAGGAAATCCATCTTCAAGGAGATGGTTTCAGCTCTGCTATTTACACTTTCTCAATTTTTTTGTTGCTTCTTGCCTCTCTGGTTGGAGAGCTGGAGGAGAACTCAAAAACCTCTTCAAATAGCCACTTTTTATAGAGGGAAAAAATTCCAATATCTTCACATTTTATATAACTTATTCTGGTTAGTTACAATTCCATCATTTTCTTCATCATGTCCCTCTTTGCAGATGATATGGTATACTTAGAGAACCTGAGAAAATCAGCAAAAACTCCTTGAAACAATTAAAAAATTCAGCAACAAATCAGGATATAAAATAAGCCCACATAAATCAGCAGTATTTCTATAAATGAACTAGGGAACCCAAGAGCAAGAGAAAGAAAGGCAAATTCCATTTAAAGAAAATGTACATAATTGGGAGCCTACATCCCAAGACAAACTCAGAAACTATATGAATACAATTATGCTGCATTTCTCACCCAAATAAAGTCAGATGAAAGTCATCGGAAAGCAGTTAATTGCTCATGGTTAGGTCAAACTAATATAATAAAAATGACAGTTCTACCCAAATTAAGTTACGTATTCAGTGCCATACCAATCAACTACCAAATAATTATTTTATTGAGATAGAAAAAAATAAACAAAATTCATTTGGAGCAACAAAAGGTCAAGAATAATAAGGGAACTGATGAAAAAAAGTAAAAGAAAGTGGCCTAGCTCTACCAGTTCTGAAACTATACTATAAAACAACAGTCATCAAAACTCACTAGTTCTGGTTAAGAAATAGCACAATGAATCAATGGATTAGGATAGGTTCAAAAGAAGCAATATTAAATGACCACAGTAATCTACTATTTGACAAAGATAAGAACTCACTATTTAGCAAAAATTGTTGGGAAGAATGGATGTATAGTATGGCAAAAAGTAGACATAGACCCACATCTCACATCCTATAGCATAATAAAGTCAAAATGGATACAGGATTTAGGTAGAAAGGGCAACACCAGAGATAAATTAATAAGCCAAGAAGTGCTGATTCCATAGAGCTATCAGATCTATGGGAAGGGGACAAACTTATGACTGAACCAGAAATAGATTATATTATAAACTGTAAAATGAATGATTTTGACTATATTAAATTAAAACATTTTGCATTGATAAGATCAAGGCTGCTAAAATTAGAAGGAAAGCAGAAAACTGAGAAACAATCCTCACAACCAGGAGTTCTGATAAAAGTCTCATTTCTAAAATATATATAGAGAATTGCATTGAATGTTTATCGTTACAAGTCATTCTTCAAATAAAAATGGTCAAAAGATAAGAGCAGAAACTTTTCAAATGAAGAAATTAAGCCTATATATATATAAAATCATATGAAGAATGCTGCAATTAATTATTGATCAGAGAAATAAAAATTAAAACAACTCTGAGGTATCATCTCACACTCATCAGATTGGCTAAGATAATGAATGATGGAAAATGATCAATGTTGGAGAGGTTGTGGGAGGTTTGGGACATTAATGCATTGAGGGTGAAGTTGTGAATGATCCAACCATTCTGGAAAGCAATATAGAACTATGACCAAAGAATAATAATAATAAATATAAAAATATATATTATATAGTATGTAATATATAATATAATTATATATAATAATAAATATAATAAAACTGTTCATACCTTTTGACTCAGCAATTCCAATTCTAGGCTATGACCAGAAGAAATAAAAAAATGAGAAAAGTTTCCCATGTTCTAAAATATTCATATCAGCTCTTTTTGTGGTTGTGGGGATTGGAAACTGAGGGGATGTCCATCAATTGGAGATTGGTTAAATAAGTTATGGTACCTGAATACTATGGAATACAATTGTTCGATAAGAAACCATAAATGGTTGGACTCTAGAGAAGCCTGGGGTGAATTATAGGATCTAATGCTTATTGAAGGGAGCAGAACAAAGAGAACAATGCATTCATTAACAGCAACATTGTGAGATGTTGAATCTTGATGGATTCAGTGGCTCTCAGCAGTTCAAAGAGCTTGGAGGAGCTTAGACAACCATATTAGACCAGCTAGGGACAATGGTATCCCCATCCAGAGGAAGAAAAACAAAAAAAAGAAAAAGAAATAAAACCCTACAAAATCTGATAAAAACTATATGTACTTTTAAAAAAAATTTCATGTATTTTCTTCCCTTAATCCTAATTCCTCATACCAAAAATTGTGTAATTTGTAAACATGTTTAACACAAATGTGCATGTAAGATATTAATCTGACTGTTCTCCATTGAGGGGAAGGGGGTGGGAAGGGAGGGTGGAAAGAAATTTTGGAATTTAAAAATATACATATGCATATGGATGAATGTTGAAAAAATTTTGTAACATGTATGTGGAAAAATAAAATAGCAATAAAAAAGGAAAAATTACATGACCATTAGATTCTGAAATCTAGTGTCCCTATAGCCTTGGCAAACAAAAGTCTCATTCATGATAATTAACTAGTAGAAGCTTGTAGCATTGACACCAAAATGAAAACATACATGAAATGGATATATTAGTAGTTTAAAATCATGAATATTTAGCAGACTAGATCAAGTACATACATTAAAATACATCCCTTATTTTAAATCATTCATATTCATAAAATCATTGTGTTATTTTATATTTAACAAAAGTAGAAATAGTCAATGTTAAAGAAATTTGAAAAGAAGCATACTAATGATCTGTTCACATTTATAAAAAAAATCTCTTCACTTACATATCTCAGAGCTACATATATCCTTAAGAAGTTCAAGGACATTTTAAAATGGAGGGAAAAATTCCATAAACACTTAAAGATTAATAGCATCACTTTGGGGAAAAAAGCAAAAAAAATGAAAACAAAATAGACATCCACTATTTTGCATATTTGTTTGTTAAACAGATTCTGATATATGAATGTAGGTGAATATTACTATGTCCTAAAAAATGACAAGTATAATGAATTCAGAGAAATGAAGAAAAACTTTTAAGAATTGGTATGGGGGGCAATTGGTGGTGCAGTGGATAAAGCACCAGCCCTGGAGTCAGGAGGACCTGATTTTAAATCTGACCTCAGACACTTAATAATTACCTAGCTATCACTTAACCCCACTTTCTTGCAAAAAAAGGAATTGCTATAGATTGATATACACACAATCAACAAAAAACATGTGTAATGTCTATTGTACTTTTATCAAAAGAACATTTACAGTGAAATAAAACTGAAGACTACATATTTTTATTGTTATGATCAAGTTAAGGCATAACAAATTAAAATTACATCTATTCCTCCTTTCTTTTCAGGCATGTAAAAAGGTGAATATTTTATGTTCTTCCTTCTCAGAGTGGATCTGATTTCAGGGAGTGATGCCATGTCATGCAAGTGAATTGGATTTAAGTGAAAGAGGTTTGTGTCAAGTCACTAGCCTCACTTTCTCCTCTGGAGCAATCTGGGTTCAGTGGCCTGATGTAGAATGTTGGTCTTTTTTATTTTTTTATTTTTATTTTTATTTTTATTTTTTTTTTTTAGTTTTTGCAAGGCAATGGGGTTAAGTGGCTTGCCCAAGGCCACACAGCTAGGTAATTATTATGTGTCTGAGGCCAGATTTGAACTCAGGTACTCCTGACTCCAGGGTCAGTGCTCTATCCACTGGACCACCTAGCTGCCCCTAATGTTGGTCTTTTTAAGCTAAGATAGTTTTAGTTTGACTAAGGGGACATCCAATCAGTGATTAAGACTAGGTAAGAAAGAAATGAGGCAAAGAATGCCTCTTTTCCCTATTCAAAAAAATTCTCATATTCATTTTCTTCTGCTATGGTTCATTAATAAGACATGACTGGCAAGGGTTAATGTACAGTATTAGATTGCTCATAGAGGTCAATCTATGTGCACACTGAAGCAAAGAGGTAGTCTTCACTAAATATATTCAGATGATTACACTAGTCAGAAATTTCCAAATTTGAATGATTAGAAAAGAATTTTTCATTGTTTTATGTTTTGCACCAAAAGAATGGACAATAGAAAAGGAAAAAAATGAGAGAAATAAAAGGAAAATATTATCATCTTAATATTTCAACTGTAGGAGGTAAGTCTCAAAAAGTTCAATATATAGCTAAATAAGTTTCTGATCCAGAAATACTTGAGGTCAAGAAGTCCTGATATCAAATTCTGCCTCACTTACTTACTAGCTGCTTAACTTTGGGTAATTTTCTTATCTATAATATGGGTGGGTGGGGTCAATTAATTACCCCTAAATTGTCTATCAATTCTAAATCTATTAACTGAGTACAATTTTGTTTTGTTCATGCTATGAACACTTCTGATCCACCTATGAGGGAAACAACAGGGAACTGATTCTCAAAGAAAATATTCTTGTGCTCCTCTATTAAATGGGTAAGAGCAGATTTTGTCTTTTGACTGTATTGCTATAACAAAATGAATCTTTAAAATTTCCAGACTGGGACTGTCTCTGGAAGCATCTGGAATTAGGGTTCATTCATTCAGGTTTCATTCTTGAATTCGGTGTGGGGGAGAAGATAAAGACCCCCCTGTCTCTTTTAAACCCTGTGGGACCAGCTCCAATAATCAGTTTTGCGATTTTATTCTTCTTTGTTTGTTGATTATAGCTCTAGGGAATTTGAATCATGGTAACTTTAAAGGCAGTATTGCAGCTCAGATGGTACTGCCAGATAAGAAGCTAAGAAACTGAGACTTGAGTCCAGGGGGACACTGGACTTGAAATTTACTGGGACCATCCTAAATAGAAACTCAATTAAGCTGTGAACCTAATTCTTGTCTCTAACTCAGAGGCTGAGATGGCATAAGGGGAAAGTTAATCTCATTCTAGCTGTTGATTCAAATGTTTGCATTTTTTGTCTCCTTATATATTTGAAGCAAATATTTCTTTGTAGAAGTTAATGTAACTGGCAAAACCTAAATAGACCTATAGTTCAGGGAATATGTTAATTAGAAAAGTGCCATCACTGGAACTTGAGTTAATGGCAGAGCGATTGAACATTCCCAAAACCTCTTAATTGCATGGAAGAACCATGAGGAAATGATGAAATGTCACATACCTGGCCTCCAGTTAGTGAGGGTCTGAGAAGTCATGATTATTTTGTCATCACCTGACCCCAAATTAATGTTCTTTCCTCTATCTTGGCATCAATATTTTCATCATGCAAATATCTATATATCTCTCTCTATACATACTTATGAATATACATATACACATATAAGCATATCTACTATCTATATGTGTATGTGTATATAGTCACTTCTTTAAGTACAATATTATGATTTATATGGAGAAAATTACAGTGATGAATATGAGTTCTAGTTTGACTCAAGGAATTTGCAGACCAATTAACCTTCCAATTTCTTAAAATTAATGGATTAATGATTTTTTTAAAAATTTGGGTCCTAGTCTTTCACTTTACTACTGAGAGTTGGAAAACTCATATAATGGCATAAATCCTGGCAATCATCTCTTCTTTGTTCCTTTTACTTCAGTTATAGAAAGACAACATTGAGTTTTATTGAAAGGCATATATCGGAAGGACATAGCATGCTGCTGTGATCCATAAAAGGATGCTGATCTTTGTTAGTTATCCACAACATGATTCTTTATAAGTGTTACTCTTCTCAACACCTTACCACTCAGGGAAACTTTTGAGTGTCATTTAATCCACTTGAAGATGATTGTAGAGACTATCAGACTCATTCAACTGATGCATGGGAGCTAATGCTGTTTTTGTGCTATTATCACACACATCTCAGAATCTGTATTGAATTTACAAAATTAGAATCATGGATCTCTAATTACAGTGTATTTACTTGGTTGTTAAAATTAACATTTTGTGATGAAATGAATTAGTCCCATTATTAAACTGTGTAATCTAAACATTTGCTAAGAAATTATAAGGTAATTATGTTCTATAAAATGAAGTGTGACTAAAAAGGTGTTGAATGGAAATAATATTACAAAATTTATAATGCAAAGAAAAGGTTGCAAAAAGACAATTTGAAACTTTGATTTAAAGAGCTTCACTCCTATTGGACCTGATTCTCATGAACTCCATCACAATGACTTTAGCTCAATAATGGAACCATTAAATCTGGAGTCATTTATCTTATTTTGAGTAAACTGAAAGGCTTTAGCCTGCATCAGATAGTCCAGCTTTTTAAAAGACTCTAATATCTATCTGAATTGCACTGATTACACCTTGTCATCAAGAACAGCAGCAACCATTCTTTGGAGCATTTGCATGAGACATGATGAGTGTTTTGTGCTCTCAATGTTCCCCTGGAAACAGGTATCAAAGCTTATTGATTAGAGGATAAGGGTTGATTCCTAGATTACCTGCTTTATGGTTATATCTCTGATACATAGTGTCTGAAAGACTCTGGACAAGTCATTGAATCCTTCAGGGTCCAAAGCACTTGTTTAAGACTATGTTGGAGAACTGTTTCCAATCTGTATTGCTTGGGGATTTTCTTACCAGGTATTCCCTAGAATCCAGACCTTCAAAACTATAGACTCAAAAACTCTTTTCCTATTATAAAATAAATAAATAAAAAGATGTGTGTGTGTGTGTGTGTGTGTGTGTGTGTGTGTGTGAGAGAGAGAGAGAGAGAGAGAGAGAGAGAGAGAGAGAGAGAGAGAAATAAATTCCCTTCCTCAAAGAAGGAGTAGTTTATGGATGGGGTAAGTAATTGTGCCTAATCAAGTAATCAAGTCTACTTAATTTTGTACATGTCCAAAGTTGACTTTTGAAAGAAGGATGATTTTCTCCCAAGGTACTAAAGTGCCTAATACTAGGGAACTACAATGTCCAGTCACACTTCTGTTTGATATGCCAGATAATCATCTTCAAATTAATAAAATAACTTTAAAATTTTTCATGGAGAGCATTGCTTTTTCAGGAAACTACAGTTCAATGGAAAAATGGTTGAATGTACCAAAATAGTCATGATTCAGTTTCCTTATCTATAAAATGAAGGGAATGAAAAAGATGTCCCTGAAATTTCTCATTATCTCTACACTTATAATAAAAAATTAATGGGTTATCAAAAATTTTTAAGCGACTTAGTATATGTAAGACTTTGTTCAGTGCTAGAGATCCAAAGAAAGACAAAAGTTGCCTCTGATCTTAAAAAACTTGATTTCTCTTATCTCTGTCTCTTTGTGAGTGTGCATGTCTGTGGTTGTCTGTGTCTCTGTCTCTCTGTCTCTTCATGAATTCCTCTAGGTCTGGCTGACAGCTCAAGTAAGAAGGAAGAAGAAATATCAAAGTAAGTTACTTAATCTCTGTGGGCCTCAATTTTTTAAGTTATGAAGAAGCTAGATTTTATTATTTTGCCTTTCAATAAAAGGATCCAGGAGAGACTCGTATTGATAGAATAAAAAGAAAGCAAAGGCACATTAAATAATAAGTAGCCTTTTTTTTAGGTTTTTGCAAGGCAAATGGGGTTAAGTGGCTTGCCCAAGGCCACACAGGTAATTATTAAGTGTCTGAGACTGGATTTGAACCCAGGTACTCCTGACTTCAAGGCCGGTGCTTTATCCACTATGCCACCTAGCTGCCCCAAGTAGCCTTTTTAAAATAGGAATTGGCCTCTACTTTTACTTTATATTTGACTCTTTCATACTTTAGTAAGTCACTAAGATTGCTTTGTTTGGCATTTAAAGACATAATTTGATCCCTTCCTACTTTAAATATTAACTATATTCCCATTTAACCATTTTAAAAGCCAGAGTCACTGAACTACTTTCTATTCCTTACACACAGCACTAAATTTCTACCCCTTATTTTTTCCCCTATTTATTTATCATGCCTGGAATACTCTGTCTCCTAACTTCTTATCCCCTTACTTCTCCTGGCTCCCTCAACAAAGAGGTCCTTCTCCTCCCCCTCTGCCACTCTTTTACCTTTCATTTTAAATTACTGCCCATTTACACAGTATATGAATATATTTTGTACATAGTTATTTGCATGCTGACTTCTCCATTAGAAGGTAAGCTCCTTGAGGGTAAGAACAGTGTTTTTGCATTTTTTTGTCTCATTTACACAGTTACTGTCATTTTGTGAATTTCACAAATGGGTATTTATTGAATTCAGAGAATGGAGAATATGGAGGAAATGGAGTTACAGAGAAATGCCATTCTAATTACTTATCCCAATTAAATTTTCATGGCTTCCCTTTTGTTTATTTTGCTTTTTTTGTCCTATTTTTAAGTTTTTTCTTGTAAAATCCATTATTTTTCTAAAGATTTGTTCATTTTATTATGTTCTAGAAAGTATAGTCCATATATTAATATTATCATTTATATAGCACTTACTATATATACCAGAATTATGCTGAGCACTTTACAATTATTATCTCATTTTATCCTCACAAAAACCCTGAGATGTCAGCATTATTATTTTCTTTATTTATTACACACAAGAAAACTAAGGTTAAGTGACTTGCCCAGGGTCACACAATAAGTAGTGCCTGAGATCAGATTTAAAATCTTCCTGAATCCAGATCCTTGCTATGTAATTCAAAGATTCTTAAGTTTGAATTCAGGAAATATATTCAATACTAGAACTTGAAAGGTATGCAACCTCAGTTTAAGCATGTCACCTTCTCTCAATTCATTATCCTCATCTCTTAAATTAAGAGTTTAGACACAATACTTTGCAGTTTGAAACCAGGGAACCTACTTGTTTGGTAATTACCAGGTTTCAAATTTTCTACTCTCTATAGCCTCAACTGTATTTGCCAACAATCTTTATTTGCACTGACAACAGAATATAGCAGAAAGGAATAGCTCTTAGAGGTCTCAGCAATTCTTCCTAAGCAATTGCTGGTGCCACTCAAACAGAGTCAGGAGTTCAAGACTTAATGCTCTAATAAAGCCGCACATCCCAAAGTGAGTCATTTACAATGATACCGCATCATCAGTAAAGTGAATCCACATCTCCTATACATTACAGTGAACAATTTCAAAACTCATCTCCCTACAGCGCTCCAAGTGAAATGGAGCTGAATAGAACAAATCCTGATTTTTCACATTTACTGTTATTAAAGAAAGGAACAAAGTAGCGCCAAGGGGAATGAGAGAATAAAGCTATGGCTATTCAGTTGTGAAGAAAGTAAATTAATAAAACTAACCTCATTTCTTTTGTACATGCTCTCAGTAGATGCCCCAGGAGAACAATTCCCTTTATAGGAAAGAGTAAGGGTGGGGAACAGAGTGTGTAGTCTATAACTATGGTTTTTTCACAGTAATATTGGCACTTGGTATATCATCAAGAACAAATATGTTATCTTGTTTGTCATCCAGTGCAGGTTCAGCTATCTCTTGCTCTATTTCTTTTCCAAAAAATTATACCTTTTTCATCACTTTACCAGAAACTTTGACTAATAATATTCTTATATGAAATACACAGAATAGGAAATACCCAGGGGAGTGGGGATTATTGAGGAGAGAAAGTACAAGGGCCGAATATAATCATGTGAAACCATTCATGAGAGATTTTTTCGTTTACTTAATCTTTAGAACACGTTACTCTCTGGATTCCTAAGAAATATTAAATCCATCTTTAACTCTCACTGTCTGTGAACTAATGCAGTTTGTGGTAGAAAAGTCTTTATATATTGTGACAAAATGAATAACCTCCAGGGTGCTCATCTTTCAAGAGATGAGTTTTTCATTTCAATGGCTATCTGAGTGATGTATGTTCAGATATTTCTCGGCTGCCTCACTTGCTTTCTCTTTGTCTTTATTTGACAGGATTTAAAAATTAGCCCAATATCATTTAATAAAGTGATGTGAGATAGGAATGAAATTCAACCAGCTCCATGCTGACTTCTAATTTGTGAAGGAAAAGGGAATCTATGTCCTTGAATCCCATGTATTCAAGGATTTTTTCACCCTTTGCATGCCTATGTTACCCATCATTTTATTACACTTGAGTGACAGCATTCATTCAGATTTTCTCTTCTTCTTTAAAGTATCATTCCTGAATTGATAAATTCAGAAAACTATAAATGAAATAAATCTCACTCTAGAAAAAATGGTTGTATTTAATGGAATAAAGTTATTTTAAGTTTTCAGGTACCTTATCACAAAACACTTCTGCCTAGAAATAAAATCTGCTGTCTTGATAAACCAGTCCATGTAGAATTTCTATCACCAGATGCCCAATGCAATTCAAGAAGTTTTAAAATTTTCATTATCCTTTAAATAAATAGTGACTCGTTGTTGAGAAAAAAAATGTTCTTCCCAAACTTTCACAATGATTTTATGTGAAAAAGTCACATTAATAAAATCAGATTTAGAAAATGTCCCATATTTTCCAATTGAGGTCAAAGGTATGAATTTTGTTTATAAAAAAATTGAACCACATTTTTTGACTGTGGGTGGGATAAATATCTGCATTTCCACTGGATGGTGAAACACTTTTATAAGTCATTAGTTTATTAAGTAATAGTGCACTCATTCTTAGAGCTTAAATCAAGGCAACAAATACAAAGAAACAGTTTAGAAATATATTCATTATTATTAATTCCTACAACATTAATAGCAGACATTTATAGAGCACTTTATGATTTACAAAAAGTTAGTTATATCTTATCTTATTTGATCCTATATTTCCAGATTATCTGGTCAAGTTTAAAACTAATTTCATGGCAGATGAATACCTTGGAAATTTTTCTGGTCATGAGCAAATTAAAATATTACTGCCTATTATCTGTTTGAACATTCTATAGGTAATTGTCTAATTGTTTAATACACAATCTGGTGGGATTAAATGATAATGCTAGATGTATAATACAATAACATGTTGGGAGCCTAGTATATCCTAAGGACCCAAATTAGTAATGTTAAACAGAGGGTCAAAATAAAATTGAAATACAGTTACAAAAATATTTATTGAATTTATCATAATAAACATATCAAAATTAATGGGATACAGCCACGCATATCTGGGGATAATTTCTATCTCCATATGCTTAAATCAATAAAAGAAACAAAAAGCAGATCAATGAATTGGGCATGTAACAAAAAATATTATAAAAAAGAACAAATTAAAAATCTCAATTAAAAACAATTAGAAATCCTGAAAATCAAAGTAGAGATTAATAAAATTGAAAGTAAGAAAACCAATGCACTAATAAATAAAACTGGGAGCTGGTTTATGGGAAGAAAAAAATAAGTTAGATTAAATCATTGGGGTTTATTTAATATTCAAAAAATGAAGGAGGAAACCAAATTTACAGAATCAAAACTAGAAAGGGTAAATTTGCCAGCAATGAAGATGAAATTAAAGCAATTATTAGGAACTCTTTTTTCCCAATAATAGGCTAATAAATCTGACAATCTAAGTGAAATGGTCTTTTATAATTTGTATAATAATTATAAAAATATGAATTGACTAATTTACAAAAGATGAAACAAAATATTTGAATAAATTTCTCTTAGAAAAAAAAATCAAACAAGTAATTGATAAACTTTCTAAGAACATTGTCACCAAAACCAGATAGATTTACAAATGAAATCACCCAAACATTTAATGAACTAGCAATTCCTATACTATATAAACTATTTGGGAAAACAGGCACAGAAGAAATCCTGTCAAATTCCTTTTATGAAACCAATATGTTGTTGAAATCTGAACAAGTAAAAGCAAAGACAAAAAGAAAACTGTAGACCAATTTCCATAATAAATATTAATTTTAAAAATTTGAATAATAGACTACCAGGGAGATTCCACAATATAATACAAAGGATCATATATTATGATCATTTGGGATTTCAACCAGGAATGCAAGACCAGTTCAATATTAGAAAAGCTATCAACATAATTGACTATATCAATGGCATAACAAAAAAGTAATTATTTCAGTAGCTACAGAAAAACCTTTTGACAAAAATAGAACATTCATTTCTATTAAAAACAATGGCAAGCATAAGAATAAATTGAGAATTCCTTAGAAGTATTTTTCTAAAAGTATTAGAAAGTATTATGTATATTGAAGTTAACTAAAAGCATTCCTAATAAGATCAAAGATGAAGGAAGAATGATCATTGACACCACTATTATTCAACATCCTATGAAAATTAACCAAAAAATAAAACAGATTAGAATAAGCAATGAGGAAATGAAAGTATAACTTTTTGCAGATGATATGATGGATATATGAAGAATACTAAAGGATGAACTAGAAAGATAATGAAATAATTTATAACTTCAGCAAAGTTGCAAATTATAAAATAAACTCACAAATACCCATCATTTCTATCTATTAACAACAAAACACTGCAACAAGAGATACAGAGATTTCCATTTACAACATAAAAAGATAATATAAAATATTTGAGTCTCCCTGCCAAAACAACCTGGGAACTTACATGAAAATAATTATAAAAGTCTTTCCACAAAAATAAAGTCAGATCTAAACAATTGGGAAAATATACATTGATCATGGGTAGGACAAGTCACTGTAATAAAATAATATTTCTACCTAAATTAATTTGCTTATTTGATACAATTCTAATGAAATTACCAAAAAACTATTTTATAGAGCTAGAAAAATAATAACAAAATTGATCTGAAAGAGCAAAATTTCAATAATATCAAAGGACTTAATGGGAGGAGAGAGGAAAATGTGTAGAAAGGTGACTTAGCCACACCCAACTGTATTAAAATGAAATCATCCCAACTATCTGTTACTTGCTAAGAAATCAAATAGTAGATAAATGGGATAGATTAAGTACACCAGACACAGTAGTAAAAGAACAAAGTAATCTAATGTTTGATGGACCTAAAGATCCATACTTTGGGGAAAAGAATTCACCATATAAAAAAAAATATGCTGGAAAAAATGCAAAGCTGTTTAATAGAAATTAGATAAAGACCAACCTCTCACAACAAATGACAATAAGGTCAAAAATAGGTACATAAATTAATCATAAGGACAATCCATAAGCAAATCGGGGAGGATGGAATAATTTACTTGTCAGATCTATGGCTATAAAGAATCTATGATCAAAAAAAATTTATAAAATTGATATAAGATATAAAATAATTTATATAAAATATAAAAGAAAAGTAATACAATGTAGATAATTTTGATAGCATTAAATTAAAAAAAATTACATGAACTGGACAAAAAATTTTTATATGTTTCTCTGATAAAGGAGCATTTCTCAAATATATAGAGAGCTGAGTCAAATTTATTTGAATACAACAAGCTCCCTACTTTATAAATTATCGAAGGATATGAACAGGCAGTTATAAGATGAAAAATTCAAAACTCTCTTTATTTATATGAAAAAATTGCTCAAAATCACTATTGCTTGGAGAAATGAAAATTAAAACAACTCTGAGGTACTATCTTACAACTATCAGATTAGCTATTATGAAAGAAAAATTGAAAAATATTACAGAGGAAAATTGAGACATGGGACATTGGTGGATTTGTGAACTGATCCTACCAATCTGGAGGACAACTTGGAGTTACATCCAAAGACTAATTAAATCATATATAGCCTTTGATCTAGCTGTACCACTACTATATTTGTATCCAAAGAACTCATACAAAAGAGGAAAGAACCTACATATACAAAAATATTTATAGTAGCTTTTTTTTGTAGTGGCTAAAAATTGGAAATTCAGGAATGTCCATCAGTTCAGAAATGACCATACAAGTTATGGTATATGAATATAATGGAATACTATTGTGTTATAAGAAATCATGACTACACAGATTTTATTAAAAAAAATCTCAAAATATTTAAATGAACTGATGTTAAGTGAAGAGAACACAACCAGGAAAACACTATCAGTGACAGAAACACTGTATGATTATTAGCTATTAAAGATTTAGCTCTTCTCAGCAATTTAATGATTTAAGACAATTGTAAAAGATTTATGATGGATAATTCTATACACACCTAGTAAAAGATGTGTTGGAGTCTGAATGAATATTAAAGCATATTATTTTCTCTGTTTTGTTTATGTGTGTGTGGATTTTCCTTTTGCTCTTGTTTCTTCTTTCACAAAACTAACATGGGAATATGGTTAAAGAACAAATGTAAAAAACGTTATATGTAATTGGAAAAATAATTATCTTAGTCATCGATGATCAGTGTCTAAATTCTTTCAAAGTTATTTTTCCTTATGGTATTATTTTGTATAAATTGTTCTCAGGCAATTTGTTTAGCTATAAACAAATACTCCTTGACTAAATTGTACATAGCAGAAACTTTATTGTTTACAAGCATTCTAAGAATTTCCATTTCAAAACTGGTCAGTTTGTTTTGTTTGTGTTCTCTGACATATGATATTTTAACTTGTACAGTTAAAACCTTCACTGACTGAAATATTCTATTTCTAAATAATGTGCAGTGAACATAACCAGGTTGACAATTTATGCAATGGCAACATTGTAAAGATGAACAGTTTTGAAATACTTACCAACTCAAAGCAATGTCCAACCATAATTTCCTAAAACTAGTCAGTGATAATGTATGTTTTCCACCTCCTGATAGGTGAAGGCCTCAAGATGCAGAAGGAGGAATACTGTTTCCTACCATGCCAACAAAGAAATTTGTTTGACTTGACTGTGCATAATCATGATAAGGATCATTGTCCCTCATTGGTGAATGGGTAGATGGGAGAAAGAGAAATTGAAAGAAAATAATAAAAATTAATTTATACCACTTAGATCTGTGATAATTAATTCCTGGGGAGTTAGAATATTCCCCAAGTGAGTCATGTATGATGCAAATTGCATTATAACCAGAATAATTTAATTTATATTTATAGCTTAATGCTGATGAGGAAAAGGATGATAATACCGATTATCCATATTTGTCTAGATCTTTGAAATTCATAAAGTGTTTGCTTATCAATAATTTTATGAGGTATATAGTACAAATATCTTGCTATTTTTATATAGATAAAAAATTGAGTCCTCTAAAAGTTAAAGGACTTACCTAAGGTCATATAATTAGTAAGGAATGGGATGTTTTACAAAGATTCATTCATTCATTTTATTGCATAGAACATTGGATATGAAATGCTCCCCCCAATTTTAGGTGGGAAGAAATATATAAAAAAGATGAATCATCATAATAAGTTAAATAAACAATAATTGATGCTAAGGAATTAGCCCTAGAAAATTGAGACAGACATCTTACAGGAGGTGAAACTTTCAATGAATGTTGGAGAGAACTTTGGATTCTACTATAGAAAAGAAACTTTTCTAGAACTAAAGGCAGTAGGTACAAAATCATGAGGTATGTCAATGGAATATAAGATAACTTAGGACTCTTGTCTGAATTCTCATATATCATGATTTCTTACATTTATAAGACATATCAAAAACAGGGGGTGGTATAATGGAAGGGAAGAATTATTTATTAAGTGTCCTCTACCAAGCTAAGTAGTATAAAAGTATTATCTCATTTGATCCTAACGATAATCCTGAGATCTAGGTACTATTATGATGATCCTCATTTTGCAAAAGAAAAAGCTGAGATTGAAAGAGGGTAAGTGACTTTCCCAGGATCACCCAACTACAAAATATTTGAGGTCAGATTTGAATTCAGATCTTTTTTATTTTTATCCCAGCACTCCATCCTCTGAACCACCAAGATGCAAAAAACATGTTTGATAGAATAAATCAGTAAGAAGAAAATATTCCACTCAAAGGATACGGTAAAGTTTAGTTGTGAAGGTCTTTAAAATACCTCTGGAGTTTGTTTATTTTGGATTAGAGACAATTGGAAATTCTTTGAGCAGGGATATGCCATAGTTGTACTTATACAATAGGAATAAAATAGCAGTGGTCCTTCCCATTCATTTGTTGATGACATTTCATTTTCATTTGCACAGTGTCCTAACAAATGCAGTTTTTATGTCTGTTTAAGATCAAAGTACTCAGTTCATACTTCATAGTCCCAGAGAAGGGGAATAGGATAAAAACTTGCACATGGTAGTTATTCTTTTACTGTTTGTCAAATGATCAATAAAAATAATCAATTAATAGTTCAAAACTCACATATGTTTTATGAAAACAGTGAGACTCTACAGTTTAGAGTCTTCTAGAGGGTAAAAGAAAAAGCTATTGAAAATATTTTTTCAATTATTTAGTGGATTATTGTTCAGTAATTTTATTTGTGTCTAACCTTTTTGGGTTTTTTTGGTGGGGGGCAAAGATATTGAAGAGGATTTCTCTTTCCTTTCTTAGCTAATTTTATAGATAAGGAAACTGGAAAATAGAGTCAAGGGACTTAGCGATCGTCACATAGATAGTAAATATCTTATATGAATGGATTTGAACTCCAGTCTTCCTGACTCTAGGCCTGATGCTCTATACATTGGGCAATTTATTTAGGGGATAATAATAATAATAATAATAATAATAATAATAATAATAATGATGATGATGATGATGATGATGATGATGATGATGATGATGATAAATCGACTACCCAGCAAAATAACAGAAAACAGGGTGGGAGGTGTGTCTACTTTCCTAAAAATAGTAGATCTTATTGGGACATTCTTGCTACTAAATTTGAGAAAGACATCAGTAATTTCTGAAATCAATTTTGTACGATGGTACATTGTTGTACAGCATTTGGTATTTCTACACTAATGAAAATATTTTTTTTCTCATTTTTGAAAAGCAAAAGATGTATAGCACATTCAGAAGCAAGAACAATATCACTCTACTGATTCTTAAAAATGTTGCAATAATAAATTGAATTTTGCATCTGTATGTGCTTAAAACAAAGATTGATCTTTGAAAGAAAATAAAATAAGATAAAATATTCTTAAAAGTTTCAAGATTGTTACATGAAAATACTTTGCCATGGATTTGTTTTTGCATTTATATTCACCATTCAGTCAAAAGGTCCTAATGTTCTTCATAACTTGGAGAAGTGACTAAATGTTAGATATATGATAAATCACATCCATCAACAAAACTTTTCTATTTCAACTAAAGAGAATGTCCAAATTTAAGAGAATCAATGTGTTTGCCTGTAATTTTCCATGCCCTTCTTTACTCATTTCCTCATTTGCTCTAGAGTTTTTCATCTTCTCTTTGGGTTCCAGGTTCAATGCTCTCTTCAGTCATGCCTCTTTAATTCCTTCCCAGTCTAACTGTTCGTTACTCCTTCTGACAAACTATACATTACAGCCAATTTGGAATACCAGCTGTTATCTAACCTTGAATCTCCTGCCACACTACATAAAAAAAAGAACTCCCCAAGCCCGAAATGTACTACCTCTGCAACTCCCTATAAGCATCCTTATCTTCTTTCAATACTCAATTTAGATGTGACTTCTTCTGTGAAGCATTCTCTGACTCTCCCCATTTGCTATGGTTTTGTACTTTTTTCTAATGACCTTCTATATTATACATTTATGTCCTTAATGTCTAGGCACAGTACCCAAAGTGCAGGTCTAGTGAACTTGCATAGCAGTCATTATTATTGGAGATGAAGACTAGATATTGTTTGCTTGAATCAGGGAGTGATGAATTGGTGCCAGGCAGAAAGACAGTCTTTTTGTTCTTGCTTTTAAAGTAGATTCATGTGTTGCTGAATTCTCTTTTGGGAAAAAAGAGAAAGAGATAGACACACAGAGACAAAGAGAGACAGCAAGAAAGTGAAGAGATGATCACAGAGAAAAGAGAGTGAGAAAGAGACAGAGAGTTAAACAGAAGACTTAGGGAAAGGCAGACACAGAGAGGAGTCAGCATTTCAACATTTCCTAATCTCCAGTTGGAGCTCATTCATTCTTTTAACTTTATTTTATTTTTTATTTTGATTATTATTTATTTTTTTCATCCATTTGTACATGCATATTTCCAAGTTACAAAATTTCCCTCCCCACTTCCTTTCCACTCCCTCCCCCCAGCAGGGAGTAGTGCATTTTACATACATATCCTGTCAAACATATTTTCAAATTGGTAATTTTGGGCATGATGAATTAGAATTAAGGGAATGATATACATAACAGATATTTTTTTATAAAGTGTTCATCAGATTAAGAAGGGTTGTGTGTGTGTGTGTGTGTGTGTGTGTGTGTGTGTGTGTGTGTGTGTGTGTTTTGTTTTGTTCTTCCTCTGGTTGGGGATAATATAATCCATAACCAGTCAAATACAGTTGTCCATTCTGCCCATTTTAGAAAAGATTCTAATTTAGTCTTCAACTTAAATAGATGGCTCTTGAGGTCCCTTCTAACTCTAAGATTCAATTTCATTCTATCTCCTGTATCTTGGAGTGATATTCATATCCCCTGAACTTTAATGATACTCATGATCTTTTACATGGTTTATCAAATTTCTCATATTATTTCATTTCATACATATAAGCTTCAATCATGAATAAATGATGATTTTTCTTATCTAGGATGACTATATCCTGCTCAGGTTCCAGTCTTTCTTAACAGCTAGCATAGTCCTTTCTGTAGTTAGTTTTGAAAAAATTCATCATGAATGAATGACTGGCAATTGCTGTTCTTTTTAGTATATATTTTATTCTACAAAATTTTAGTCTGAATTTCTTAGATTGGATTGTCTCTACCAAAAGTAAGTTGTATTATTTCCCATGGGACCAGACTGCTGGACTGAATGATCAAGGGTGAAAGACCATCACTGTTCCTTTGGGTAATATATAAAAGTTCAGGTTAATCTTCAAGTAACAGGGTAAATGCTTTCTCCCTCTGGGGTCAAGATGTCTAAACTTCAACCTGAAAGGAAAGGAAATTCAACATAGGAACACTGGTTTTTGTTCTCTTGAAAATCTTCTTCAATTCCCACCACACAAAGCCTTGTTTAAAGCAGTTTTTCCACTTTTAAGTGACAGTTTTCAGGAAAGAAAATTATTGAAGGAATATTAGTCCACTAAACATTTTACATGTTATTAGTCTTATTAAATTTGCTTCTAATTCCTAGGTTGTACTGAATCATTATTCTCTAGTAAATAGTCACTAGAATCTCAAAGATGAATACAACTGTAGAGCAGTAGCTTGAGTAATGTATAATTTCTGTCTCAGATTGGAATGTCTGAGATAGTATTTGAATAAATTTCAAAATTTTCTAAGTCAAAACCAGTTTGTTCTCCCTATCTGACTTTGACCTAATGCTAATCTTGGCTTTTCAGTTTCCTGTGACCAATGACAGTTTTCCCCCTCATTTGGGCATTTTGATTCATCTTGACTTCAAAGCTTTATTAATTTTCCTAGGTTCAGACCTTAAGCTATACCTAGCTCATTTTCAGTCCTTGCTTTTGCCTTCCAGTTTCTTCCTAATTTCTTTGTGTTCTTTAAATTGAAAACAAACAAACCAAATGATGATCTACTTCATGTATGCAAAGCTCTCATTTGGATATTGGAATAAAAAAAATAGCACAGTGGACCCTGCCTTTAATGAGCTTTTAGTTTAGTTGGGAAGGCAGGATATGCATGGAAAAAACATAGGCAGCTTAACTATGTTCAGTTTGCTAACTATTAGAATTTTCTATGACCCATTGTGACAGTGGCAGTGAATAATGTCACATATGGTCATACAATTCTATGCTTTCCCTATTTTGCAAAGGAAAACTATATAGAGAAAAAAGTGAACAAATGAAAAAGTATCAAGTATAACTCTCTGTGCCCTTGTGACTCCAGGAATCGATAACTAACCCCTTGTGCTTTTTCGGTAGTGTTACTTGTTTCAGAACATGATACAGATCCTTTATATTGTATGTCTTTTAAGCTATTTCATCCCATTGTGGTTATGGATTAATTCATATGATTTTGCCTCTTCCTTTTTGGTTTTTTGATAGGTGAATGGAGTTAAGATACTTGCCCAAGGTGATATAACTAGTAAGCATCAAGTGTCTAAGGCCACATTTGAACTCAGGTCCTGCTGCCACCAAGACTGGTACTCTATCTGCATCACCCACTGCCCCTCTCCTCTCTTTTTATTATGATATGCTCAGATATTCAATACAATTACCTAGGATCAGAGATATGGGTGGGAATCTGAAAAGATCATTGCTCATAAAGAATCCTTTCTATCATTCAAATTTGTAATGACTAGTAGTAGGATTTATCCAAATGATATGTATTTAAATGGAATAAAATATTGGCTTTCTGATTTAATACTGAGAAATATTGTCAAATGTTTTGATATTTTAAAATGTCCAGATGTTTGATTTAGTGTAGATAAAATTTTTGAATATTTGAGAGAGTTTACCCTTTTCTCATCAAGATGTTTGTTATCTTATAGGAATAGCCTCAAGCTCCAATTGCTAGAAATTTCAAATTTCTCCAATGATTTGACCTGCATATAGGGCATAATTTATTTTTTCCCTGGGAAAATTTAGTTTCAAATGGAACTTTATATTTCACAAAAAATCCAGCTGCTTTGAGGGAAAGATAGTTGCTGATGCATATATTTCATTTTCTACCCAATTCAGTCCCAAAGTATTATTATGTTGTTACCTGAGATCTGAATATTTCAGAAATTCTTTCCTTTGGAACTCAGCATCAGTGATATTTGCTTTAAAAAATCTACAGTTTATAACAAGAAAGCAAAGATATAATGAGCAAAAGCACCCTAAAACTATGTGTGTGATTTGTAAGATGTTGGAAACTGGAAAACTGCCAACATCTTTAATAGCTACCTTCTAATGTCTGAATGATGGATATATGGAAGGAAGAATGAAATGATTTGTTGGAAATGATTAGATTCTAAGGGAAACAGTACTATTCCACTGAAATGACTTTAGTATATCTAAAATTGTCACTTAATATTTTTAAATGAATGAATATTTCATGAGGACAATTTTTATATTCTATAAAAGGTGTGAATTTAATTTTTGAATTTACATCTGTAATATTACTACTTTTTTCTCATGACACTATTTAATCATTTACACTTATCTGGGTGAGGGAATAACTTAGAGTACATTCTTCATCAAAATTCAATCCAAGCGTATTTTATTTAGACTAATCTTCTCTAGAGAATATGATTTTGTATTGAAAGTGAGGGAGAAGAAATGAGAAGTAGAAATGTTATTCTTAAAATGATAAGAAGCTAAAGAAGTCTTCTAGTACAAGTAGTAAAAAAATAATTTCAGGGGGGGATATGGACAAAAACTTCACAAGATGAAAGAGAATGGATTTTTTCCCCAAAATTCATCAGAGAAAGGTATGTCCACTCAGAAAATAGCATAGATTTATTGAAATATTGAAGAAGAGTATAATAAGATACAGTGGTCAAAGAGGCAACTGGGAAAGACCAAATCATGGACAAAATAAAATTAATGCATGCTACCTTTAATTTCTTATGATGATATCTTGCATTGTTCTTTTAAAGGTAACTTGAAATGTGGATCTTGGTCAGGAAACTTTAGATTTGAATATCACCTCAGGAATTTACTGGCAATAAGGCCCCAGAAAAGTCATTAACCTCTGAGTCTCAGTTTCATTTACTGTAAAATGGAGACTATAATTCCGCCAATTTCATAGATTTGTTGTGAAGATAAAGTGAAATAATGTAAGTAGAACTTTTTTGTAACACTTAATGAAATATATAAATGTCAAATATTCTTACTCTCCTTGAAGATATATAATTTTTAGTCAGCTAATTTTAAAACTCTTTTAACTGATACATTAACTCTATATGTGAAATGTATGGAGGTCTCGACATACAAAATAACTGGAGATGACAAGCAGCATAGTGATTAGCGGACTGGTTCTAGAATAAAGAAGACCTGAATTCAAATCTGATTTCAGACACTGACTATATATATGCCGCTTGGTCAAATCATTTTAACCTAAGTTTTCTCAACTGTAAATAATAATAATAATAATAATAATAATAATAATAATGCTGTCTACTTCACAGTTATAGAAAGAAATCTATTTTTCAGTGAATAATTTTAAGTCAAAATCATTTTTCTCATTAAACAAATATCAGTGAAATATTTTGAAATTTAGCCCTATTGAACATATTACTTAAATTAATTTGTCATACATTGGAGCTCTATAAGCCACATCTCATAAACATTCTTCTGCTTCCTTATAGGTAGTTTTCCTTTTCAAATAGAGCATATAGTATTTATTTCTCAAATCCAATGAACCAAGAACAAAAATAAAAGAATTCTCAAATTTGGTACCAGTCATAAAAATGTGATTTACTTTATAAATTTTATCTTGGTATATTTTGTGAAAAAAAAAAAACTTGTCCTGGATTTTAAACCCAAATAATTCAACAATCAAATACCCTTTGTATAAGTGTCTGTCTGTGTGTGTATATATATATATACATATACATATATATGTATATGTATATATATATATATTTTATTCATATATACTTTATGCACACAAATATTCACATTTGGCATTTATTGTATGCTAAAATAATATTAGTTAATAGAATTATCATCTCAATATTAATTATTAATATGCATTTAATGGTAATATTCTATCAATAATATCATTATTAACATTATTAAGCAAGATGGTTTACAGTTGCCATGTTGGAGCCAAGTACAGTGATTTAAACTCTGAAGAAAAAGAAGCAATAAGGATATTTTCCCCTCTAAGGGAATAATAGATATGCTCATTTCACTGTTCATTATTCAATTGCAAGATGAATAACACTGTTTAACTATAAGAGAAGCAAGAAAAGCACCCAAAATTTGATATGAAATGGTCACAATGACATTAGTGTACTGTAAGTGATATTCAAAGACAAGATTGTATAAGCAAAGGCCCTTCATTTCATTAAGAAAAAACATTATTCAGTACACATGGAATTGTTTAAAATAATCACAATTTCAATTTAAGTTTGTTTACTATTTCTTAAGAGTACAAACTGCAAAAGCTGCTCCTCTTGATCAAGAAAGAATAATCTATTGTCTAATTCTTTCCCTCCTAGATACCAAATCTTGTGCTGTCCACCAAAACAAAAGACTTGTTAAAATATTTGATCAGAAACTAGAAATTAATAGAGAATTCCAAGTAAACTAATACCTATTTACTTGTGATTTTCTTAATTGTTGAAGTCATTCAACAACTAGTAAAACAATTAAGTGATTACTATCGACCAGTCATGCTTGCAGAATGTCACTTTATCTGTCCCTTTGCAATGACAGCAACTGAGAAATCTAATAGCTGTAGAAAATTTAACAGTTCAGAAATCTAAACTATGGCTTCTGGGATGACATGAGGTGTTTTTCACAGCAGAACCGGTGGGAGGATCCAAGCTTATATTCAACCTTCAGCCTACAAATAAAACCCTTGACTATTAGTCTTGTTCTACCCTTAATATTTGTGCACTCTTTGTAACACAACCTACAGCATATCTCTACATATGCATATTTATTTTCGCCTCTTATTTACCATTAACACTACAAAAGGCTTGTGAATTAATGATTTTGGTTACTTTCCAATGGAACTGGGATAACAGTTTAATCTAAATGAATCAGAGACTTACAGATACATCAAACTCCTTCTTTATCTACCTTGACCATTATTAGTATACATTGAATCATAAGGTCATAAATAAAGAACTAAAAGAAAACACTAGAAACAATATTCCTGATAAGAACATTGAGGTCCATGGAAATTAAGTGATTTGCACATAATTACAAAAGTGACAGAAGAAAGATTTCAGCCTAAGTTCTGTGATTCTAGATATCCAATATTGATTACTTTTTTTTTTGTTTGTTTTTGAAAGGCAAATGGGGTTAAGTGGCTTGCCCAAAGCCACACAGCTAGGTAATTATTAAGTGTCTGAGACCAGATTTAAACCCAGGTACTCCTGACTCCAAGGCCAGTGCTTTATCCACTACGCCACCTAGCTGCCCCTATTGATTACTTTCTAAAGATATAGATGCACTGGAAATGTGGTGTCTATATTAAAGTCCATATGCACAAATCAATTCACTTAAAAATAGCAGATGAGATCTACACAAAAGAAGAACAAAAGAAGAAAGGGAGAATTGAAGACAAATTAAAAACTTCTAAGTGAATTATTGATCTTTATTAGTTCAATAAAAATGTTAATAAAGATGACCACGTTATTTGATAACATTGTAATTTTTAAAAAATGAACTCTTTTTGAAGATATTGAAACTCAATAGGCATTTGCTGAATTCCTATTATTTGCCAGACAAGATGTTTTACAATTCAAAACTTTTGTGCCCCCTAACTATAAACAAACAAACAAACAAACAAAGTCTCTGAGTTAATGCCATTTTTTAAAGGTCTGAGGCAAGTTTATATCTGTATTTGAGGAATTCCTATAAAGCTCTGACTAATAATCAAGCCTCATATTAAAAGAGATGATTTCCATATAAGGATGTTGGAAACTATTGTTATTTTGGTGAGTGGGGATACACACAAACACCATTTCTGCCCGAATAAGAATTGCTTTGTTTTCATCAATAAAGGTTGTAATTATCCTATAACTTAGACTGGTAGAATTAGTGGGGGTCATTAATTAATTAAGTGATGAGGGTAACAAATTAGTATGTATTAGAAACTGAATGTAAGGTTTTACCCCAGCATCTCTATCTACCATAAAAAAACTGCCACTCCTTAAGTGCTTTACATTGTAAAAAGAAAAATAAAATAAAAATTTTATTTAATGATTTTTGAAAAAATTCTCAAAAAAGTTATAAGTATGAGTATTGTAAATTTTTACATTAGAAAAATTTAATATTTATTATATGGAGTTCTTTTTTCTTGGTTACACTCTTTTCTTTCTCTGGAGAAATAATTATTCAGAACATGCTGTGTCTCAAGGTGGCTTTTTTCCCTCTTTTTTCCCCCTAGATTATAATTTCCCATTTATGGTTAACTGTTCCCTAAGCTAAAGAAAAATGAATGTCTTTTATGTAATGCTTTAGCAACAAGGGCCTATGGAAAGAGAGATATTATATTAGAATTTACTTATATAGATAAATCTCACTTATACAGCCGTTCTACTTCTATTTCCTCATCTTTAATTATTACTCCAAAAAACTATTTTTTGATTCTATGAGAGCTATAGGTGAAGTAACTGCTCTCCTACCTTAACTGTCCTTCATTAAACTAAGTGGATGCACTTGGTTTCAATGAGATTCAATAGAAGATGAAAGGATAGAAAAATACACCTTCAAATATCCTCTCCTATTTTTCCAGGAGAAAAAAAATGGGGATGCTCTTGGGAGATGACTCAAAACAATAGTGGAAATATTTAGGAATTCATATAAATACTCAGAATTCTCAGGAATTCATATAAACTATAGGGAGAAAGAAAAAAAGGAAAAAGAGGGGAGGGAAAAGGAGGAGAGAGGGAGGAGGTTGAAGGAGAGAGGGAAGAAAAGAAATAGGAGAGAAGGAAATGAGAGAAAAGAAAGAGGGAGAGGGAAAGAAAGGTTTAAAGGGAAACAAATGGGGAAGGAGAGAGGGAAAGAAAGAAAAAAACAAAATAAGACAAATATATTACTCAGAGAAAAGGAAAAAGATATTGTAGCTGCACAGAGCTCACTGGATTAAAATACCTCCTTATGAAATTACCATGAAATTGAATTGAAGCACATGCAGAACTAAACAGACTGTTTGGAAAGCATTCAACTACAAATCTGTTCATTTTTCAGGCCTGCTGAAATCTAAGCTGATTTCAAGGGAGCCCATTTCAATTATTTGCTCTGCTGTTTAAACCAAACTATGTTGAAAGCTACAGAAAGTAGAGCAAGCTTTGATGACAGGTATTTGTCTACCAGCAAGACAAACAATATATTAAAATTTTCCTGTTAAATGAAGTAGCAAAAAAAAAAAAAAAAAAGAATAAACCTATTCAAGTACCAGGCATATTATTAAAAAAAAGTAAACATCAACAAGATTTAGACAGGATTCTGAAATGTTATGATTCTTTAGATACATATATATGTGTATATATATGTATGCATATATATATATATACATACATATAAAATATTGATACGGACGATCTTGAAATAATATTGTTTGGTGTCGTATGGGTAAAGAAGAGGAAAGATTGGAGAAACTGGGGTTGGGATTAAAGGGAAGGCAGAAAGATGGGAAACTGATAATGTTAAGGTTGCTAATTTATCTCTGAGTATTTCCTGAGAAAGTATCATTATATTATATCAGAAATTATTATTCATATCATGTCATCATCAAAAAATACATTTTATTTGTTTTGTATTTGATATAAATCATGGAATTTCAACAATTTGAAAGTTAATTTACTACCTCATGAGTGGGGACAACTAATATAGCATCTGACTGACATTGATTTGACCTTATCTGGTAGCAGTAGAAAAGGGGTATACCATAAAAGAGGCATCCGGGTAAAATAGGAAGTGCATATAACCTTTATGATCTTTTGTTAATAATTGAGTCTAAGTTTCTTTCCTTGCAAAATTATGGAGTTGCACTCTCTCTTAGTTCTCTACCTGCTCTAAGTCATGGGTACTAAAAAATCAATTTGAAATCAATTTCTCTCCATTCAATACCTGTTGATAAGTAGCTATATGTAATGTACCATAATATTACGCTGTGACATTTTATAATTAATATTAGTTTGAAGTCCATCCTTTCCCCTATTTTGTCATCTCTTAACCTAGATCAAAAGGAGACCTTCTGGTGTGAACTCAGGCATGATTGAAGATAACTCCTGGAGTCTGGGATTTCTGCTAAGTAGCCAGTTTAAGGGGGAATGCCTACTTCTGCTTACTCCTAAACAGAAAAAACTGCTTAGCTAGGACTCCCCACCCACCCACCCCACCATGTGACAATTTTCTTGTCCTTCCTTTTCCTTATAAATATTAAGGGTTATCTGGTCTACAAAAAAGGAGTGTAGATTTTTTTTTAATTTTCTAACCAAGATTAATAGAGGTATCTGGGTCTTATTCAACAATTAGTATTCCATAAGTGTCAGAGACTATGTAATCAGCCACAGCAGAAAGCTTATGAATTAATTCTATCATTTGAGAATTTTTCCCATCTCTCAAGAAAGTAATAAAGAGGAACTTTTATCATAACTATTCATTAAACTGTTTACCAATCAGGACTGACTTACCTTTGCCTGGGAAGGTCCACATGATGTCATTCTTTGAACACCAATCTCATGAAACCTCCAAAGGTTTCTAGTGAGTCTCTTGTTCAAAAATGTATGCCAAGGGCACCTCAACTCAATCCTTCTCTTGAGAAGCTGAGAATAGAATGTGAACTTTTTCAGAATAGAAAATGTCTTGATTTTTTCTATTTGCATTCCTCTACTTAGGATGGTTCTTTGCTATTGGGAAGTAGTTAAAAAATTGTTGCCTTCTTTCTCTTTTTTTCACCTACCTTTTCTCTCTTTTTTTCTTTTCTTTTTTTCAGGAGAAGAAATAACAAAGTATCTTTTCAAACAGTCCACGCTCTGTTCTCCAAAACTCATATAAAACAAATGTTGAGGATGTGATTTTAGTAAACAGAAAGTAACCTCCAAGGTCCTCATACTCCATGAGGTAAGGGATATTGAAGTTGCTTGCAAAATACACTATCCTACACTTAACATCACATCATCAAAATAATATCAGTACTTAAAGAGAATAATTAAAGCAGTAAATAGGGTTATGACTTTAGACTGCCATTGACAACAAAGACATAAAATCAACATACTAAGTGGGCATACAACAGTGGTTCTATGCATAGAACAGTTAAGTTCAACAGACTGCATCAGTGACTACAGACATATAGAATATGTAATACATTTCACAACATATAACAGTGGTAAATGCATATTCCTGGAACACAGGCAAGTATGCATAATAACAAAGCAAAAATAAAGCAAAAAGTCTCATCATTAGGACTAGAAAGCAGCATCTTTACAGATGAGATTACTGGACCATAATTCAGGAAGACCTGAGTTTAAATCTGCCCTCAGATACTTAGCAGCACAAATCACTTATGTCCACTTGCCATTTCCTTTTCTAGCTCATTTTCCAGATACTGAAACTAAGAAATGGACTGTCACTCCAACATCTCTGCCAAAAATACCCCAGATGAAGTCACAAAGAGCTTGAAACAACTGAACAACAAAGGAAATATATGTATGTGTGTTTGTAAAAGTATGTACATACATTTATATATATATATATATATATATATATATATATATATATAGATATATACACACACATATACACACTTATATAGGGATATTTTAAACACATAAACAAACTTCGCATAATTAACAATTTTAGCCTCAATACATACATGATACTAGTCCAAACAAACATGAACAGCAAAATGATACAAAAGAAACAAATTGGCTTGGTAATTACATAACAGACACATATTACATGAATATATATTAGCATTTTCATCTGGCTACATGTGTGATTATTTTTTCCATTTTACCTATAATATCATCAACCATCAACTGGTAATAGGTTTATCTCTGTGGTGACTTGACAATATACCTTTATAGCTGAGCTAGTTGATGATACGGGATCATCATTATCCTCTTCAGAATAATATTTGATCTTTCCTTGCTAAATTTGAACTAGTGGAAAGCATAGAATGATGACATTTGTCTCTGAAGAGTATATCTGTTTATAACAGAAGAACTAGATATGAAAGGTGTTGTCTCTAACTTCTATCCTTTATTATTACTTGGATTAGCCTATAGGTTACATATAGTACATAAAATCTTGTTCTGAAACATTTGTTTCTAAGTCATTGTCTAGTTCACCCTTATAGCAGAGATAAGGGGATTCTTCTGCTTAGAGCATATTGTCATCTTTTATTCTCTATGTTTACCAGGCAGTCCAACTAATTCACCCATGGGAGGCAAGTGGTTTCAGTAAATTATCTTTACAGGGCCCTGTAAGTCTCTAGAGCTTTTAAGAAAACAGGGAAATTGCAAAATGTTCCCACATAAAGGTAAGTTGTAACTTTATGTTAACTTGCTAACGTGCATGTCCCATGAACATAAAATGTTTCAGCAAAACTCAATCACCTTATTAAAAGTTTTATCTCAGAACTCATATTTGACATTGTCTTTTTCTGTTAACACTCAATTTACTAAAATTGTAGCTGGTAGATCAACTTCTTTCAGTTTCTCACTAAATCCAGAGGGATACATGTTACTACAAGTATATACTGTGAAAGATGAACTGAATTTGATGACTGTCTTTATAGAACTTAGAACTTAGAGTTAACTATAGTTTTACATTTTCAAGCCTGTATGACTTCATAAAACAGATTAATTTTGACAGAAACAGTCAAGTTTGTTAACAGAAGAGCTGTTTGGGGTGGGGGGAGAAGGAGAAGGAACCTTGGGAAAGGGTCAATGTGTTTGGAGTTCAATGACCTGAGTTTGAAGCCTGTATCAACTACTAATTATTTGTATGAACTTGGGAAAGTAAATAAATTATTTGGATCTCAGTTTTCTCACCTTTAAAATTAATGTGCTAGACTATATTATGGCTAAGGCAGTGGTTTTCAACTTTTCTAAATATAAGGACACAAATATACAATTATTGCATTGTAATAGATATGTGATGACTATCCTTTAATAGATAACATATATAATGACAAAAAGGTTATTATAAATTTAGTAACATTTTAAAATATATTTACATGTTATGAGACACAAAACATCCTTAGTAATTTTGTTTGTTTTTTTGGTAAAGCAATGGGGTTAAGTGACTTGTTCAAGGTCACACAGCTAGGTAATTATTAAGTGTCTGAGGCTTCAGGGCTGGTGCTCTATCCACTATGCCACCTAGCCACCCCTATCCTTATTAATTTTGAAGTGATAAAATACAAAATTAGATATTATATCAAAATTAATATTTACATAATTGAAGTTATACTCTTTAGTACATAAACTAGCTCTGTCAAATTTAGGGTAGGGCATGGAGCAAACAGAGTGCTTTAGAGCAGTGATTTCTAACCTATCATCTGAGGACCTTTGGAGAACTGAATTTATTGCAAAGGATACTTAAATTCACAGCAAATATTGTCATTTTGATTTTTATTTACACTGCCCCCCAAGCTACTATGACTCAGTTTAATAACTAAGCAAATGAACCTTCATTATCTAAATAATGTCTTAAATCTATTTGGGCTAATTTAATTTTTAATTTAAATTATAATGAACTATAGTTCATATATGACTGGAGCTCTAGATAAAGCTGAGTGATAGAAAAACGTATTTGAAAGCAGTGAAGAAGTGATTAGATAAAGACTAAAGCAAGAAGAGAGAATTTCTCTTAGGGAAAATATGGACAGAATGAAGGCGTTCTCTATTTTGCATCCTTTATAATCTTCATATAGGTCAGTCCTGGTGTGAGTCACTCTAGTTTTCATGCCTTTTTAAAATAAGAATGCAAGTATTGACTGTCATTACCTGGAGCACTCAATTGATCAGGGGCTCATGCCCTGATCAACCTCTGCTACATAAAGATAAGGAAAGTAAAACCAAGAGATGTTATGACATGCCAAAGGGAACACAAGAATTAAACTTCGAAGCTTAGATGGAGCCTGTCTTTTGATTTCAATTGTATTTTTTTAAAAGAATGTAATATGATTGATACTATTTATATACATACAGTTCTGCTCCTAAAATGAAGTTCTTCTCCAAAATACTGCCATTATCTCTCTCTCTCTTTTGAAATTCTTCTTCACACCCCAAATTAAGGGTCAGTTTTTTCACATAGCTTTCCCCATTCATTATATTTTTCATTGTTTTTATCTCCTCTTTGCACATAAAATATTCTCCTGTATTTAGTTGAATAGAGGTACTTTATTACCTCATAACTTTCACTTTATCCAAACAGTGTGGTCTGTCTTATATATAACTTAACCTTTATTGTATTTATCAAAATGTCTCCCCAAAATTAGTTTTTGACAAAATAAATATTTATTAGAGTGACCAAATCAGTAGACACAAATGCATTTCCTTTCAAAGATGTCAGATTTTAACTAATTGGAAATTTTCCAGATGCAAAGGTTTGAGTCATCATACTCATATTATTGATTTGTCTTAAAAGTTATAATTTCTTGTCTGAGCCTCAAAATATTACTCTAAGCTTTTTTGGATGAGAAAACTAAGGTTTGCTGCAGCTCTGTTGCCAAGATCATAGAACTAGTAACAGGAAATCTGTGGTGGTAGAATATTGGTGTAGAAATCAAGGGGTATCAGAGTCATTTAGGTCTCACCCCTGTCACAATTCTAGTTATGTGATCCCTTTCAAATTATTTAAAACTTAAGACTTTCTTGCAGTGGAGTAGATGGATTGTAATCCCTGTATACTTCTATATCTGGGAAAAAAAGATTAAATGTGAGTGTTCTTTCTATCTAACTTGTTGCTTCTCAGGAGGCAGGTAGTGTAGAATTGCATTCAACATAAATTTCATAAATCAAACTACCACTACAGAAATAATTCATTATTATGTTTACTTTATCTCTACTTAGTTTTATTATTTTAGTTCTCTACATTTCTCCTATTATAGTATGCTTCATCTGGCTATTTCAATAACTTGATATACTAAATTATGTACCTTTTCAAAATGTTATTTTCTAGGGCAGATAGGTAGTACAGTGGATAGGGTACCAGTCCTGGAAATGCTAGCTCCATTTTGCCTTGGGGGTGGGGAGGAATAACAATTAAAAAATGTTGCTTTCTGATGGCTTTGATTTCTCAATTCATCTGAATTCAGTACATTTTTGTTATGCCTTTATAAAGATTTTTAGCCTCTGAAAGGTCCCTTTAAGACTGTTATCTGTAAAAGAAATAATTTGATGCCTCAAATAAGTCTTCCAGCTCTGGATCAACAATTTGATGAATGTACTTGGATATTTTCTCCTAATAAGACCTTATATCTCTAAATCTGAATTCTCAAAAGGTATATTGAAAGAGCATAAGATTGCATAGATATGGACAAACTAGCATGATAATAATGGGGTGAGGAGGCAGACAACATGTGAGGCATGGTGAAGTATGGCAAGTTGTGCGTAAGCGTATGCAAAATGATAGCTTTAAATACTAGACACCATATTTTTAGGCCTGACTGAACCCAAGCAATTAGGTAGATATATTCTGTCATTGCTTACTTCTTTAATGTCTCCTTTTAGGCCACCATGTGTGTAAGAATTTTGCTGGACAGTGTTAAGAAACAAATGAAGCAAAATGACTATTATGAAAATGTTTTTGCAAGACTTCACATGCATAGCCTGTTTTAAATGGCTGACATCTCAATGGGAGGAAGACAGAAGAGGAGGTAGGAAAGGAGAGAATAAGAACCTCAAAGTTTTATAAATTGAATATTAAAAGTTGTTTTTCTGAGGACTTTCTAGGCAGAGGCAATATGGAGGAGAGAAATGTGGAAGCTCCCCAAGTTTTTCTTAATCTCCCTCTAAAGGAACTTTAAATGAAGTCTGAGTAGACCCTAAAGTGAAAGAACCTAAAAAAAAAAAAGACAGAATGAAACAACTTTTCAGTTCAAGATATCTTGGAGAAAATTTAGGTAAGATCTATCTCACAAGGGTAAAAGGGTAGTGTAGACCAGTGTAGGCCAAGGAATTAGGAAGTCAAGAGGTGTCTCTTAGCAACAGATCAGCTTAGTAATTAAAACATCTTAGTTTTCCTGACCAGAGCAGTTTTACAAACTAACGGCCAGCAGGGAGAGCTCCAAGAACAGTACTGGGTTGGGTTACACTAAGTAGGAAATACCTGACACCCAGGTGCAGAAAACAAGAGACTAGACCCTCAGACCCCAGCACAAAAACCTTGGGATTATACCTGCTGTATCTCAGGAGCAGAGCTCTACTTTCAAAAGGAGCAAAAAAAAAAAAAAAAAAACAAACCCCAAAAATACTAACCATGGAAAGCTACTAGGGTGACAGGGAAGATCAAAGTGACATCTCAAAAGAGGAAGGCAGTGACAAAGTGCCTACATGCGAAAGCCTCAAAGGGATTATGATGTGGTCTCAAATCCAAAAAAAAAAATTCCTTTTGGAAGAGCTCACAAAAGATTTTAAAAGCCAAAGAAGAGAGGAAAAAGAAAAACTTGTGAAAAGCAATGAGAATCATGCAAGACAATTATGAAAAAAATGGAAAAGAAATAAAAAAATTAACTGAAAAAATTTTTTTTTCTATATAACTAGGGAAAATGCTAAAGAAACTTTTTAAAATAAATAAATGAGGGACTTTAATACAAAAAATGAAGAAGAAATTGAAAACAAAATGATGTGCTTGCCATGAAGAATGAATTAATGCTAAATTTAAATGAATAATGTAGTAATATTAACTTTTGAGGAATTGATCTCACCATTTTAATTGCTACCCTTATTCTTTAATGCTCAATATGGAGAGTACCTGGTTTTCTTTCCATGGAAAATTTTTAGATTTCCCAAGAATATGAACTATTATCTATAAAGAATTATTTTACCACATTTTTGTCACCCCTAATGTTTCAGATTCACAGTTTTCCCATCTTTCCATTTATGATTCTGTTAAATAATTTAAAATTTTCCTTAAAACAATTTAAATTTTCCATTCATGTTCAATTGAACAACTTTTTATCCAATATATCTTTCTTCTGATATATTTGGAAAAGACATTTTTATCTATTTTATCCCATTCTTAGGATTAACACATTGGTAAAACAAGAAAAAAACAACACTCTATTTAGCAAGTAGAATCAATGAACTTGTGCTAGTGAACTGGATTCTATTACCTCTTTATAATATCAATCAAATTGTCAACTAAACTCAAGCATAGGATCCTTATTATGGAGAATGATGTAAAAGACAGAAAGAAAACAGCTATATTTGTCTCCCAGGTTGTGCCTGCAGCATCAAGTCATAAAAATAATTACAAAGTAAGTAAACTTGATGTGCAGAACAAGTCATTGAGAGGATAAATATAGCAGCGTACAATGTCATTTTTACAGTTACTTTTCACACTATAACCACAAGTTAAGAAAAAAATAACTTTTAAAAATATAGCAGCCTCTGAGGGCTCATATTTTTGTTGATTTTCCCCTCCAGGATGTGTAATATCTGAAGGATTTAGTAATTAGAGATAAAAATAAGAAGGCAACATGTGCAATAGCTCAAAAAAGAGCATGAAGAACATGTTACCACTTGCCTAATGCTTTGTTTTTATACTTCTGGCAGTGAGATGGCATTTTTGCAATAACTGAAGACCTTAAATCACTATTTCAGGACCTTAGGTCTGTAATAATGGTGATTATGTAATGTCAAGTGCTTTTAAGGACTAAATGTCATATTTGGCTTTCCAGTAGATACTTTATCATATTGTTTCTTTACAGCTATCTTTCAAGGTCTATTTTGGCACACTAAATACACTTTAAGTAGAGAGATTTGGTTTTGGTTGATAATTATTTTGAACCTCTTTTCCTCAATACTCATACCCTGGAAGATCTAGTTCAAGGATGTCAGTTACTTTATGCTAAACAGAAATTCTCTGAGATGATCTGAGGTGATCCTTAAAACTAGAAAGGATATCAGAATTGGAATCAAAAGAATTAAATTCCAGTTCTGACTTAGTCATCTATAAGCTTCAATAAAGTTACTTTAGCTGTATCAGCCTCATAATAAAATAGAAGCAAATATATATATCCTTCCTACTTTATAAAAGTATTGTGAAATCTAAATAAGGGGACAGCTAGGTGGCACAGTGGATAAAGCACCGGCTCTGGAGCCAGGAGTACCTGGGTTCGAATCTGGTCTCAGACACTTAATAATTGCCTAGCTGTGTGGCCTTGGGCAAGCCATTTAGCCCCATTTGCCTTGCAAGAAACCTAAAAAAATAAAAGAAATCTAAATAAGGGTTAAATGCAAAATATCACATAAATGCATCTTCATCACTATCATCCTCATTATTCTTATTCCTATATTTTATTCCCTATGGAAATTTTGAGACAGATATGGTATTGGAACAAACAACTTTCCAGTAGAAATTCCATTATATTTTAAAATATTTCATAGACTATTGCAAAAGCAGATACAATAACTCAATAACTGCTCTTTTTGGAATAAAAACAAAGTATTATGAGCTCATCTTCTGTAGGCACACTAAAAGTAGCTTTAGGACAATACCAATAGTAGACAGGATGATAGGGATGCAATATGGTTCATCTTGTTGCCCATTTCATTACTAACATTTTTATAACTGTGCTATTGTTTTCATTTTTATCTAAGATAAAAACAAAGGACAAGATGCTATTCTGTCCTCATTCTGTTATATTTAAACTTCAATTATAAAAATGAAATTTAAATATTCAATATTTTACTAAACTAAATATTGAGAAAAATGTTCAAACACTTTGGGCTTACTAGATACTTTTTTCTTTCTAACATAATTTTTATTACTTCTACTAATGCTTTATAGTTTAAAAAGTTTTATGCCCTTTTTGGTTTGAATAATATGAGTGTGAGATAATAGCTACTCAAAATATCATTTGTAATATTTTTTTGATTTTGGATTTTTATGGATTAATATTGAGGTTCTGATATGGCTGGAGTTTGAATGAGGTTCCACCTTAGAAGACCAAGAGTGAGACTTTAGCCACAGTTTGGAAAGCAAGGATAGAGTTAAAGAACACTGGTGCTGCATTGGGCAACCCTACCACAGGGAGAACCATAGACACCCAGATCCCAGAAAAAACAAACAAACAAAACCACAGGAGACCATAGACACCCAGATCCCAGAAAAAACAAACAAACAAAACCACAGGAGCAGAGCTCAACTCTAAAAATGTCTGAAAAAAAAAAACAAATAAAAAAACCAAAAATCTATTGACAGCTACTATTCTGATAGAAATGATAAAAATACCATCTCAGAAGAGGAAAAAAAGTGAAAAGAGGAAGGGGGAAAAATGGAGGAAGCAAGTTATAAATGGGAGGGGAAGAGTAAAAGGTTTAAAAAAAGAGAATAAAAGAGGATGGGGAAAAGGAAAGGGAATTGGGCTAATAAAAGGGATGACAGATAAGGGAAGGCAGCAGTAAAAGTCAAAACACTGGTGAGGAGAAATAAGGGGAAAAGAGAGAGAAAAATCACAAACAGGGGGAAGAGAAGAACGATGGAAATCATAAATAAAAGCAATGTAATCAATATTAGAAAGAATGCAGTGCATTGGGAATCAATTTTCCGAGCTAGTCTTTCTGATAAAAGATTCATTTCTAAAATATATAGAGAACAATGTTAAATTTTTAAGAATTCATTCTCCAATTGATTAATAGTCCAAGGATACGAATAGGTAGTTTTCAGATAAAGAAATTGAAACTATCTATTGTCACATGAAAAAAATGCTCCATCATTATTAATTAGAAAAATGCAAATTAAAACAACTCTGAGGTAGCACTTCATAATCTTTCAGATTGGTTAAAATGACAATAAAGAAAAAAAGATCAGTGTTGGAGAGTATATAGGAAACTGGAATATTAGTGCATTGTTGATGAAGTTGTGAAATGACCCAACCACTCTGAGAAACAATTAGTAACTATGCCCAAAGGGCATACCCTTTGATCCAGCAATACCACAAATAGGTCTATATTCCAAATAAGTCATAAAAAAGGGGGAAAGGACTCGCATATACAAAAATATTTATAGCAGCTCTTTTTTGTAGTGACAAAGATGGGAAATTTAGAGGATGCCCATTAATTGGAGCATTACTAAAAAAGCTATGATATATGAAGAACTATTGTTCTCTAAGAAATCATGAAAATACTTTAGAAAAGCATGGAAAGACTTACATGAACTGATGCTGAGTGAAGTGAACAAAATCAAAAGAAAATAATACACACTAAATGCAACATTGTGAGATGATCACCTATCATAGATGCAACTACTCTCAACAGTTCAATGATCAAGGACAATTCTGAGAGACATGTTGTGGAAAATGCTCAGAGACAATACCATAGATTCTGAATGCAGAAGAAAGCATACTATCTTTTTAAATTTTCTGTTATTTTTTTCTTTCTCATGTTATTTTTTTTCCCCTTTAGTTTTTCTTTCACAGATTGACTAATATAGAATTATGTTTATTGCAGTTTTACATGTATAATCTCTATCAGATTATTTGCTTCTATGATGGGGTAGGAAGGGAACATATAGAAAAAAATATGGAATGCAAAAGCTTGCAGTGAATGAATGTTGGACAATAAATAAATAAGACAATAAATAAAAAGAATTAAAAGAATATTTCAAAATCTGTGTTTAAAGATAAAATGAATTATAAATCCACAAAATTAGTGAACTGCTTTTGTATACATGGATTTCCTGAGATTAAGTACATACATCAATTTTGAGATTAATCAGACATATCTCAAATTTTTATTGTTCTCAATTTACTTAAATACATTATAAAAGAACAAACCAAATAAAAATTAAAAAAAATTACAAGCATAAGTTAAACAAATTTTCATATGATCTCTATCCCTATCTCTAAGATTAGTTATAGTTATTGATTGAGTTAAGCTAAATTTTGCTTATTAAACTTGTGAACTTATTACTCTGATGAAAGTTTATAAAATTTCTATGGGGGACAGCTAGGTGGTGAAGTGGATAGAGTACTAGCCCAGGAGTCAGGAATTCCTGAATTCAAATCCGACCTCAGACACTTAATAAATACCCAGCTGTGCGGCCTTGGGCAAGCCACTTAACCCAATTGCTTTGCAAAAACCTGAAAAATGAGAATTTCTATGAAGGGAAACCTTAGAATTAGTGTTCTTGAATATGAAGAAACAAAAGTCCTAGAATGGGGGAAAAAAGAAACAAGCTGATATTTAGATTATGACCTCAGTGAATTCCAAGAAGACTTTTGTTCCTGATCCTAATGATGTTGAATGTTACTATTAAGATGTTGTTTGTCATAGGTAAGCAAAATAAAGTGTTAATAAAAAGGAATTTCCAAGTTGGTGTCCAAAGAATAAAGTTACTCTCTTTACTTGTGGTCAAAAGTATGACCTGAAGCAATCCACTGAGGGACTAATTGTCAAGTATTATATGGGAGGCCATAAAATGGTGGAGAAAAAAAAAGGAAAACGGAGTCCTGTTTTCTCAGGAAATATAAGGCAGAAGCAATATTGCTTTGGTGTCAAAAGAAGCATTTTGTTTGAAGGGGGGAAATATCACCATAAATGTAAGAAATATCTTGTATACATACATATGTACAAAAAGAGTGAGAGACAGAGAAAGAATTGAAAGACTATGTTTTACAGAAAATTATCATTTTAAAAGAAGCCATAATATTTTATCAACCCATGGAAAGTATTTGAGCCATTGAAGTAATAATCATCATCCTTGAGCACAAGTCTAACAGTTTTTTTCTCAATAAAAATGCTTAAAACTGATTTGTTAAGCTATAGATGAATAAAATCTGTATCCAACTCATATATTAAATTATGATATTATATGCCACCATTTCAGTGAGAAAAAGATAGGATATAAATCTATGATTTCATTGTTTTGGAGAACTATTTGATGAGAAAATGACTTCTATCAATTTAGTTTCTTACCATCCTCAATAACTGTCTTCTCCTATGTCCCCTAGTGAACTGGGCTAAATTCCTTGAAAAAGCCATTTACAATTGGTAAACTTTTGTCTATTTATACTCACTTCTAATCCTCTGCCCTTTCCCAAGTCACCAAATGATCTCTTATTTTTCCACAGGTAATAGATTTTTCTTAATCCTCATTTTTCATGACTTGTCTGAAGGTCTTGACAGGATGTTTGCTAACTCTAGTTTTTCATGACACTGTCTCTCCTGATTCTCTTTCTTGTTGCCCCACATTTTTTTCCTTAGTGTTCTTTCCCAAATCTTCTGTTATCAAGCCAACAAATTGGGTGTGTCCTGCAAGATTCTTTCCAGGACCATTTTGTTTTTCCTTCTCTTACTCTACCATCACAGGATAAAAAACAACAACAACAACAAAAACCCAACTCTCAGGTATTCAATTCTTATATGTTCCAATGATTCTCATATTCTATAAACTCTACTCTCTCAAATTACAAACTCACATCACTTACATACTTGTAAACATCTCAAAATAGATACCCCATAGACATCTCAAATTAAATATATTCAAAAGAGATTTTAAATCTTTCATCCAAAACTCTAGGCCAAAATGTTCCTATTACTGTCTATGGTGTCATTTTGTCCTTGTCAACTGCTTCAAAATCTCAGTTCCTTTTTTGTACTCATACCAATAATATGTTGTCAATTATGCCATTTCTACATGCCTTTAAAACAACTCAGATATAGGATCCCTTCTCCTTATCACCTTCCATTTAGTTTAGTTTACTTGTATGGCATCACAGCAAGACGTCTAGGCCCTCAATTGAAAGAGTAATCTTTTTTATTTCCCTGCCAACATACATAAAAAGATACACACACACATACACCCACACACAAATACACACAATGTAATGAAACTTTTACTCCTTTGCCATATATAGGTGATAGAAAATAAAATAAAAAAATAAAAAACTATTCAAAAATGTAAATGTAAATGCTATTTGCCTAGAAAGCATATATATGTATATATACATATATATGAGAAACTGGTTACCAGTTTCGCTTGAACATGCCCTTGGAGAAAACACAAGGGAAAAACCAGAATTTGGCTAGGATCTCAGTTAAATTCATTGTGAATGGGAGGCTTGACAACAACCATTTCATGTAGTCATGTTCAAGTTCATTCCCCATTGCGACCACTATAAATGACTGCCATCTTTGATCTTTCTTTGTTCTTCACTGTTGTTGTTGTCCTTCATTCTCTGAGAGGATTGTGACATCAGAGAGAAAATGCCACGACTTGCAAGTGACTTGAGTTTAAGTGAAGGAGGATTGTACCCTGAGTCCCCAGTCTCACTTTTTCCATTGGACCCATGTGGGTCCCTGGCTAGATATGTATCAGGAGAAATGGAAATGACTCTGAATAGAATGGGAGACCTTGGTCTTTTAATCTAAGGTCTTTTCCAAGTCTGAATTTGACTGAGAAAACATGTATTCCTTGATTGAAGAAGTTAAGAAAGAAATGAAGCAAAAAATGACCTATTGAAGTTTCCAAAGACAAAACAAAACAAAACAAAAAAGCAATGTGGGAGCGGGAGACCCTTCTGACCTAAAGAGAAACAACTGCTATTTATTTATTTGAACTAATCAGGGCATGAACAAAGACCAACTGAGACTTGGTCTGAGATCTGTAGTTGGCCAATCAAGGAACTTGAGATCAATTTGGGTTCTGTATACCCCAAGATATCTTTCCAGATTTCAACAAGCAAAATTTACATTCATTTGGACAAAGCAAAGGTAAAGGTAAAAAGAAAAGTGGAGAAGGAAGAAAAAGAAAGGAAAAAGGAAGGAAGGAAGGAAGGAAGGGAAAGAAACTATGCTTTTCATCAGGTCAGCAGTAGGGCAACTCCATTTACTCATGTAGGGTGTTTGTCTTTCATTCTCTTCTAAGGCATGGATGGTCAACTGTTTACTTCTTTGAGGGAACATTACCCCACAAAAACTTTTCAAGGGGCTCATGTAGAATTTAATATTATTTGTGACTATGATGTAACCCATATTACAGTGAGTCGAATAACAAAATGTCATAATGCAATAAAGTATAATGATAAAAATTTTATTTTTTAAACAAAATATAAGAATATGCCATTTTTAATGAAAATATTGAGCCTGCTTTTTAGATACCAATGCATGTACATCTAGTTTGGTAGAGTTTGTATTTTCAAGATGCTCTTCTGAAGTTTTTTGCTCTATTTTTTCTTTCTGTATGTATGCTTCATTTGAGAAAAATGGCACTTGCAAATATATGTACTCCCTAAAAGGGATGTTTTTAAAGGTGCATGTTCATGAAATGTCAGATATTTTTCTTTAGGCAAGCACAACTTCAAAAAATCCAAGGCAGATATAACTTATAAAAGTCCAAAAAAGATACTTGAATAAATTGTATACCTGATATACATATCACAATTAAATATATATGAACATATTTTCATTTTTCACTATATATAAAAATAATAATGGTGAAGTTGTCTGTTGTAGTTATGAATCATATAACATTTTAAAATAAAGATCCTAACTCCTATATGAAAATCTTTTGTAAACAAAACAAAACTCCAGTGGTTTGTGAGAAACAACGATGTCACAAAAGAAAAGGGAAAACGTCAGAAAGATAAAACAAAAAAGAAATTTAAAAAAGTGAAATTACTATGCATTGGTCTACATTCTCCAAAGTTCTCTGTATGTGGATGATATTTTCCATCACAAGTCTTTTGGAATTGTCTTTAGACCTCAACCTTTTTAAGTTTAAAGTCTTTCACAAGTTTCAGGTTGACTGAATCCATTGATTAAGGCAGGTAAGGAAGAAATTTAGCAAATTATGGACTCTTGCATTATCAAAATAAAAAAAATCAATCTGAGAGGGGATAACCTTCAGGATTTCTGATCAAAACAGAAACAATTGCTATTACTCTGAGTCAATCAGGTATAAACACCTTATTACCAGCTGAAGAGATCAACAGCCTTATGCCCCTTTAGCTCCCAGTTCCTCCAAAGCCTGGGTATCTACAATGAAGCTCAGGATCATGTCATGCATTTTCTCTCAGAAAGAGGCATTTAACATATCTGGCTGTTTAGAAGAATAATGGCAGACGGCATATTTCTGTGCCTGAAGCATATAATTATAACCTAGAGTTATATAACACAGAGGACCTTACTTTTTAACTTCTGATAAAGCATCATGAAAATCTCTAATTCATAGCTGGTGTTAAATTGGGGGTTAGTGCTGGCAAACTCTCATATGTGTTTTAATTAACACAGATTTATAATTTAAAAGAAGTTTACATGTATAAAAGCATTATCCCTTTAAAGATCTTTTCATAGACTCTGTTTAGTGTAGAAAAGAAAAGAAAATGTACTTTTGTGTAAAGAAATATATGTCAATCAATCATTAATTGAAAGAAAATATTGTTGCAATTTAATGCAAGAAAGAAATATTCATATTAATGAAATATATCTAAAATATGTTTGCAAAGAAATAACTTTCAGAAAGAATACAATCAATTTTGGACAGAAATGAAATATGCTAAATCTTCTTACAAAAGAAGCAGGATAATGCTTTATTTGTATGTAAACAATATGAAGGTTTTAAAGGTTTAAAAGGACATTGAGATAACTTTTGTTTATTAAGATTTGGAGAAAATGGGAGTATAATTTAAAAAAAAATCATGCGCTTTTAAAAGCAGAAAAAGAAATGAGAGGTGGTCCAAAGTATTTTTTTGGAAAGGCAATTGGATTAAGTGTCCATGGTCACAGATCTAGGTAATTATCAAATATCTGAGGCTGGATTTAAACTCAAGTCCTCTTGACTACAAGGCCAGTGCTCTGTGCCACCTAGCTGCTCCTGGTTAAAAGTACTTTAATGATGCCTGACATTAATACTTTTAAGTCATCTGCATATAACTGCCTTTTGACAGAAGAGTGTAAAATGAGAAATATAAAGATTTAGTGACTGAATTATGATTTTTTAAAAGGACTACATAATTCAAGGACTTCATTGGGAAATTTTGATAAGTTGTTCCTTTTTTTAAGAGAGATACCACTGAAAGGTGGAAAGCTCTAATTTTAGCTTTAGAAGTATAAACAAAAGATAAATAAGTTAAGAAACTGAAGCTAAAATTAGAAGGATAACATTTTGCCTACAATAGGACCCAAGTACCTTTGTTTGAGTTTATTTGGTGATTGAGGAGTAGTCAAGTAACTTTGACTGTTTTTGTTTGATTGAATGAAAATTGAATCTTCAACTATAGACTGATAGAGCCACCGAAGTTGCAGAATGCTACTAAAGTATCTGTTGACTTACTATGTCCCACTCTAGTTTGGGGTGGGGGGAAAAGGTAAGATATGTATAGGTAGTGCTATGCTATAAATGAATAGCTTGGAAAAGCAGGTTTGTCTTAATCAGCTGAAGCCGTATACTGTGAGCTCTTTTGATTCTTTTAAAGACAATGAATTTTGTAGTTCACTGTTTTAAAGGGAACTGCTACCCAAATTAAGAAATATCACGTTGTGAAGAAGAGTTTAGAAATACAATATTAATTTGAATATAGAAGAGAAGAATTGGGTAGCTGGAGAATTGTAAGGATCTAAAAACAAACAGTTTTTAGAAGTGTTTTGCAGATATTTCAATTGTGCCCCTCAAAATCTTTGTGAAGTAAGTACTTGTATGACTCGGATTTTACTGTTGGGAAACTGTCAGACAGAATTTAAGTTACTTGCTTAGGGTCACACAGCTGGTAAGTGTCTGAGGCTGTATTTGAGATCAGGTCTCCCTGATTCCAGATCCAGAACTCTATCCATTGAACTATCCATCTGCCTCTGAAAAGAAAGGCAGCTTTTGTGTGGTACAAGTAGTCCTGAACTGATCAAGAACAACAAAACTTAGAATGAAGAGTTGCAATTTTTCTCAAGGATATGGATTCTTCTTCATTTCTTTCCCTTTCGTTTCCATTTCCTATAAGTGTGTGTACATTCTCCCCCACAGTTACTAAGTGCATTAATGGAAGAGTAAAACAGCATCATTTGTGGATTATGTCATATTTTATTATTCATATATTCATTTAATATGATTACCTATGCATAATCATTTATTTTTACCTTAATGGTAACTAAAAGGAGATTCTAAAAGTGTTATGTCTGTTAGTGACTGATCTCTGTAAACAAAAATACATATGTTGGGTCTCAAAAGTTAAGTTAGTGATTAGTTTGCATATGTTTTTTTTTCAATTAAGTTATTACCCTTTCTACCCTGAGAGAATCAGGATCTGCCAATCATTGACTTCCATGAATTTGGCCTTAACAAAGAATTAAACAAATAGAATGAGGCTAAAATGTATTAGCTGCCTGACTTTGATCTTTTTTACATTTTTTTATATTTTAATTTATTTATTCTTATTTTGTACAAATAATTTTTATACATTACTAAAATATTCTTGTTTAAGAGTAAACATAATACTCCCTCCCCCCCAAAAAATATATAGACCTGCTTGAGTGATAAAGGAGAGAAAAAAATTAAAAATAATAATAATAATAGTAGTAGTAGGTGTGGCCAGGAGGCTCAGTGGACAGAGTACCAGCCCTGTAGCCAGGAGCACCCGAGCCCAAATCCAACCCCAGACACCCAACAATCACCCAGCTTTGTGACCTCAGGCAAGCCACCCCAAACCCATTGCCTGCAAAAACCAAAAAAAAAGACCCAAAATAAAATAAAATAGTAATAATAATAATAATAATAATAATAATAATAATAATGATAATAATAGTAGGGGCAGCTGGGTGGTGGACAGAGCATTGGCCCTGGAGCCAGGAGCACTGGGGGACAAATCAGCAAATCAGCCTCAGACACCCAACAATCACCCAGCTTTGCGGCCCAGGCAAGCCACCCCAGCCCTATTTACCTTGCAATGTCCCCAAATAATAATAATAATAATAATAATAATAATAATAATAATAATAATAATAAAACATGCTTCATTCTGTTCCAACACCTCCAGCTCTGCCATGGGTGGATCACATTCTTTATGATAAGTCCTTCACAGAAGTTACTTCCAAATTTTTCCACCGTTGCCATTGCTGATCACAGCTCCCTCCATTCGTACTTCTCCACTACCATGTACTATATTTTCTCTCTCCTTTCACTCTGTCTCTGCTGTAGGATAGCTGAGAGGTGCAGCAGACAGATCCCCGGCTCTGGGGCCAAGAAGCCTCAAGCCCAAATACCAACCCTTAGGCCCAGCATCCACCTGGCCCTATGGTCCTGGACAGGCCATTTAATACCAGTCCCTTACAAGAAGTTAAAAAGAAAATGTGTTTTTACAATCTTTTATCAGAAGATGGGATCTGATAAAGTTAGACCTGTATTTGTCCACCAAGGAAGCGGTCCTCTACTCAGGCTGTGCTTCAGGACAAATTTAGAGGTAGATAGGTACTATGAGGAATTCCATTAGGTCAGGTAGAGTGCCCTCTCCTGTTTCAGTGCTTATGTGTGTTATCAGTTATGCTAAGGACTTCCACAAAGCATGGTAATATTTCCCCCCAGTACATTGGCACCATCCTGTGGCTGTTCATACAATGGGGAGACATATTTGTAATAAACTAACAAAATTCATAATTTTTTAGATGACATTGCCACAAAGTAGAGGATTAAGAGAATGATCTTGCTGAATTGGAGAGGGATTAGGTGTCCACAAACACAGGTTAGAGTTAATATCTCATATAATCACCATACAAATTCTGTTATCCTTGTTTTACAAAAGTCTAGTATAGATCACTGAGAAACCTGTGGCAGATAAACAAGTTGAAATTTCCCAGAAAAGGGAGTTCAGAATAATAAAGTCAGATTTCTTAGAGGGGGGAAAATTACAAGAAATATTCTATTAGAGCATAAAGAATGAAGAAATAGAACTTGGTACAACATAGAGTTTTCATATTCTGTCCTGAGAGGGGTGTATGATCTGTTTTCATGAAAATTATATCTACATTGAACTACACATTGTAAAAATAAAACAGGGTCTTACTTTTTAAAAATTCAATTTCTCTTATTCCTAATTCCTCTTTAGAGAAATGTAGGTTTTTCAATTGGTTAATCAGACAAAAACATGTTTAGAATACACTCTCTACCACAATTCAAAGACAAATAGTTCATGTGAACACCTGGGATGGGTTCTTTAAACTTACGCATCTCATGATTTCTTTGAATTATTTCAATTCTGTCCTCATAGATCACAGCACTCTCTCTGATGAGGGCACACCATGCCAGGCAGTCCTGTGCCAGTGTCTCTCATGCTGCACAATCCATTCCAAAACTCTTAAGAGCAACACTGAGTGTAACCTTGTATTGCTTTTTCTTCCCCCTTAGTGAGTGCTTGCCCTTTGTGAGTTCTCCATAAAATGATCTTTTTGAGAAGTGTACATTTAGCTCTCAAATACCTTGACCAGCCCATTGGAATTGTACTCTCTTTGGTGACATTTGAAAATTTTAGAGTTTAGATCAAGAAAGTATCTCTGGGTCCTGCCAGGGGATCTTCAGAATTCTTAAGACAATTTAAATGGAAGCAATTTTGTTTCCTGGAAAGATGCTAGTATACTGCAACGGGTTTCAGGGGCATACAACAGTAAGATCAACACAAGAGTTCTGTAGACCTTCAGTTTGGAAGACAGTCTATTACTTTTTCTTTCCCACACTTGCTTTTTGAGACTCCCAAACACTAAGCTAGCTCTAGCAATGCATGTGTGAACCTCATTATCAATGTCTGCCTCCCTGGAAAGTATACTGTCAAGTTAAATAAAATTACCCCCAGAATGAAAAACTATTCCATTTGTTGTAACCAATGACTTCACAATATGGATGATGTGATGCAGGCTGATGGAGCACCTATATTTCCTTGGTATTAATCTTTAGACCAAAATTAGCAGAAGCAGCAGAGAATCAATCCATATTTGATAATGACTGAAAATATCATACTTTTTAGAACAAGGACACAGCCTTGTTTCACTCCACAGGCAAATAGTAAATCATGAAAGCATCATCCATTATCCAGAACCTGGGCAAGTATGTCATCATGAAATTGATATATAATACTGATGAACTTCTCTGGGCATCCAAATTTTGACATAATTTTCTCTAGGCCTTCATGACTAACAACCTTGGTCAGATCTACAAATATTGTATACAGCTCTCTGTTTTTCTTCTGATATTTCTCCTGGAGTTGTCAGACAGCAAATACTGTATTAACTGTTCCTTGATCCTTTCATAGGCCACACTGTCTCTCAGCTAAGTGACCATCTTCCAGGTAAAGGATCAGCCCATTAACGAGGACTCTGGCAAGACCCTTGGAGCAATGACTAAGAGAGAGCCCCCCCAACCATGATTGTCATAGGACAATCTAATCCTTTTACCTTTATTGACATGGACAGTGGAGGCAATCTTGAACTTCAGGGAGATAGTTCCTCATGACATATAACCTGGAAAATTTCAGTCAGCTTTCATTTGAGCAATGGATCCTTCTCACCTTGTAAATCTCAGCTGGAATAAAATAAGCTCCAGGTTCTTTGCTTTATGAAAAGAACCCAATGACATTCGAAATTTCTTCTTTAGTTTGAACTTCATTAGAGATGGATTGACTTCATTTCTCTAGGATCATAATCCGATTACTAATCAATGTGGCTTCAACAGCACTGAATAGTTGAAATGCACCCTATATCTTTAGTCTAAAAATAGTCTTCAGGATATGTGTAGCCCCTCTCAATAAATGTTTATTGATTGATGATGTAGAAGAACAAACTATCATTTTCAGAGAGCACTAAACTAAACTAAGGAACTTAGACCTTTTCCTGGGTCACACATTTATTAGTTTTGTGTCAATTAGCCAATGCAATTTATTTTATTTATTTATTTTTTTGCAAGGCAAACGGGGTTAAGTGGCTTGCCCAAGGCCACACAGCTAGGTAATTATTAAGTGTCTGAGACCAGATTTGGACCCAGGTACTCCTGACTCCAGGTCCGGTCCTTTATCCACTACGCCACCTAGTTGCCCCATAGCCAATGCAATTTAACTGCCCATGTCTTCAGTTTAGTAATTTATTAAATACTGCTCTAAACCAATAATATATATGCTTCTATGTTCTTTCTAATTTTCATTTAACTGATCTATCAATATTTCCAATGAGTTCTAATAATCAAACATTATGTTAAATTACAAATAATTTGTAATTAACGTATTTTAAATATTTGTCTATGAGATCAACATTTATGAAACTAAATAAACACAAGTTTGTGCAATAAAATCTTCTTATTAAGCAGAGAGTATTTACTAAGTTGTAATATTTAATCAAAGAAAACAGAGACTATCAAAATTGTTAAATAGCATGAATATAAAACAAAGACATTAAATTTTGCTGCAGTAGTTTTTCATAACAAAAGTAAAATTTGAGAAAAATATCAGAGGTCACTGTCCTTTCCACTCTGTTCCACTTTGTTTTCCCCTTACACAATTTTATTTTCAGCTCAAGAAGTTGCCTTATCACACTAAACCTAAAGAATTTCTTCTTTTTTTATTAAATGCATTTGTCAAAATTATTTGTGAAGATATGGACCATCAGGCTTTGAAAAGCAAACTTAAAGGGTCTAGACATAACCTATGAAAAGCAGAGAAAAATCAGTTCTCTGAAATTTCTACTGACTTTTTTTTTTGCTCAGTGATTAGGCACAACTCTTCAGACCTTTAGTATTACCAAATCTAAAGTAAACTTCAAAGGAGTAATTAACAAAATTTGGTACTGAATTTAGAAATTGAGATTAATGCATAAAAGATCAGCTACATAAATACAGAAGCAAATGCAGCTAGAAGTTTGGTGTTTGATAATCCCAAAGACCTCAGCTATTGAATTAAGACTCCCTATTCAATAAAAACAGGGGGAAAGCAGAAAGTTATATGGCAGCTTTATAAATATAAACATAAACCATGATAAACTTCAAATGAATACTTGTCATATAGATAAATGAGACATTATAAGTAAATTATAGGTAATAAAAAACTTCCTTTTGGATCTATGGATAATTGATGAATTCATGACTAAACATGAAGAAGAGGATAAGAGAAAAGAAAATAAGTACTTTTAATAACTCAAATAATATAATCATTTTCTTGAAAAAATTAGAAGGGAATGGGGGGAGCAGAAGAGAACCACTGCATCTAGATACTATTCAAGAGGGCTAATACCTATGATATATAAAAAATTCATTTTGAACAAGCTGTTTTCAAAGGAAGAAATTCAAATGATCAATAAACACATTTTTTAAACACTTTAAATCACTATTTTAAAAAATTCAATTTAAGTATTTTTGATAAAGAACTTATTTCTAAACCATATAGAGAACTGAGTCAAATTTATAAGACTACAATTCATTCCTTCATTGATATATAACTACTAGGTCTGTATCCAGAAGAGATCATAAGAAAGGGTAAAAACAAAACAAGTACAAAAATATTTATAGCAGCTCTTTTGTAATAGCAAAGAATTAGAAATTGAGGAAATGCCCTTCAATTGGGAAATGACTTAGTAAATTCTGATATATGAATGTGGTATATCAAACTTGAAAGACTTATATGAACTGAAGCTGAAGTGAAGTAAGCAGAACCAGAAGAGCATTATAAGTACATATTAACATCAACATTTTGTAATGATCAACCATGATGGACTTACTCATCTCATCAATTCAATAATAAAAGACAATTCTAAAGGACTTAAGATAGGAAATACTATCCTCATCCAGAGAAGGAACTATGAAGTTTAATGAAGACCAATTTTTACTACTTTCAATTTTTAAAATTTGTTATTTTTCCTTTTATTCTGATTCTTCTTTCATATTAATAATGTGGAAATATATTTAATATAATAATACACTATAACCAATATTAGATTGTACTATTGTGAAAAAATGTGAAACAAAATCTTACAAAAAAGATCATTAGAAACTATCTTGGCATGTAATTGGAATAATAAATAAATAAATTTATAAAAATATAATAATCCTTAAATAAAATTCTGGAATAACAAATCCAAAAAAGTCAACTTAAAACAATCCTTAGAATTCATTTAAAGTCATTAGCATAATGAAAAAATAGAAGATTATAAATTAAAGAGAGACTATGAGAAAACAGGTACATTTAACACTCATTTTTAAAAATTTTATATGTTTATTTTCATCCATTTGCACATACATATTTCCAAGTTACAAAATTTCCCTCCACCTTCCCTTCCCACACCCCTTCTCTCTGCAGGAACTAGTCAGGTTGGCATTTTACATACATATTTTGAAATTAGTAATTTTTGGCATGAGGAATTAGGATTAAGGGAAAAAAGATATATGAAATAATTTTTATAAAGTCTTTATCATATTTAAAAGGGTTTTGTTTTTCTGTGAGTTTTATTTTTCTTCCTTTATTTGGGGATAATATAGTCCATACTTACTCAAATACAGTTGCCCTAGTTCTCTGGACTGTTGAGGGGAATTTCTTCCATCAAGGTTGTTCATCTCCTAATGTTGTTGATGTGTACATTGTTCTCTTGACTCTACTCCTGTAGCTCAGCATAAGATCCTGTAAGCATTTAAGCACTTATAAAGTTGTGGTAAAATAGTATAATCATTCTGGAACCCAACTTGGCAAAGGCACTAAATTCTGCAAGGCTCATATAACTGCTAAAATATGATGACTGTTATGGTATCATATGAAAATGGTTTTTATGCCACCTGTTTCCTTCACCCCGTATTTAATTGTGCATGCACAAGGTATTTCCTTACCAGCATCTTCTGCAGGTGGGTTGTTTACATATCCAGAGTTCGACAAGGTTTAAACATGGGGGTCATTCAGACTGACTGCACAAGTGATTGATTCTGCATGACATCCCCATACGATTATGTTAATGAACATTATGATATAGTAACATAATTGGACCAATATAGCTCTATGTTCTACAGCATCACCTTAATTTCTGATACTTGAAATTCAGGAGGCAGCTTTGGAATCACTTTTTTGCACAAAGGGAAGAATGGGTCCATGCTTCCTCTGCTGGGTTGAGGTCAGACACAGCAGTCTTCACATGGGATGTATACAGGTCATCCATTCAGAACCTTGATGACTGGTCAGTAAGATCTGAAAAAGTACATTCCAGGAAGGTTGGAGATTGGATGTCTTTATAAAGTTGTAGATCCAAATGTACTCTTCTAGCTCAAATGAATGCTTTGTCTCTTCCAAATTTACATTAAGAATTTACATTAAGACTGCCCCTTTTCAGAGCCATGAAAGAGAATTAGATTGATAGATCACATATCTGAATAGATTTTCCTCCCCTTTGATAAATTTGAGGATTCTCAGAATTTCAAAATATGAGAATCCACTCTCCTATCCACTATGATTTCTTTGTTGGAACAGTTTAGTATCTGAAATCCTTTCAACTTTGAGGGAGTACCTGAGGCCATTTCAACTTTGTTTCCTGGCATTGTTTTCCACAAAAGGTTTTACTTCCCTATTTAACTGCTCAGCTCCCCTGAAGTTTGTGGGTGATAAAGGTGGTGAAGTCTCAGCTTATCTCAAAAGACTTTGGAGGTTGGTCATGAAAAAGCAAACAAACAAACAAACAAACAAGCAAAAAACAGATCCAACAAAAAGAAGGAAAAAAATACTATAATATACCAGAGTTCTATCACAGGTTACAAAGTTTACAAAAAACATTTATTGTTTGAGAAGAGCTTGCAAGTGGAGCAGAAACACAGTTCTCAACTGACCAAAAGGGTGAGGTATTTATAGATATTTGAGGTATTTATGTTTATTTGAGGTATTTATGGCTAAGTTGGAGTTAAGGGAGATATAAACACAATAAAACAGAAAGCAGGGTATTTCCAGTTTTCTCTGAGCTGGTCAAATCTGATTCTTGGAGTTGTAGGCATCTTTGAGTTCACCTAAAGTTTACTCACAAAGCAACACTAGTAAGTCAAGAAACTCTGGGTTTTAGGAGCCTTCCTGTTTGACTAGCTAGTATATTCATTGTCTGGCTCCCCTGAGAAAAAGGGAAGCTCTAACATATCTAACTGGTTAGGATAGTCATTACAGCACCCGTGTGTGTGGGACAAATGCTACTTAAATAAATTTCGGAGATCTCTCAAAGTATGAAGAGAAAGCTTTATTCACTTCTCGAGGAATGGACCACAATCAATTACAGAGATTGAGGCAAAAGCAAAAGGCCCAAAGCATCACATTTATCCTAACTAGATTCCTGCCCAGCCACTGACCCATCCTCCTTAATGAGGAATGTGGTTTTACCATGTAGACCAGCAAACTAATCTAGGGAAAAGAGCATAAAATTCAAACTGAAATCAGATTATCTTTTCAACCCCAGGGATTGAATTGTCACCTGGATTTCCAACAGATAAGGTGGGGTCACAGTTGACTCTCAACCAATATCCCAGAAGTTGCTTTGTGAAGGGAGGAGGGACACATAGTTAACTGTTCTCCAATCTATAATATTCTACTGAAGAAATCTCAGACTTTATCTCACTCACATGTTTACAAAATGCTTAGTTATTTGTGTGGCAAAGTAATTATATATGTCTGTTGTTGATTAACATATACCAAATATGTGCTTTTATAGCAAGTTTATTTTCTGGATCTGAGCAAATTTATGGGAGATAGCACATATAGTATCTTTTGATTATTCCTTACAAAAGTGGCTTTTAAGAGCCATGGTCTTTGCTTCTAAGAAACTCAAATTTTATGCTAGAGTTCAATTTTTTGGACAGGCACCTCTGAAAGATATGGTTTTGAGGGATGGTCTCAATTTAAAAGTTCCACCCAACAGTATGAATAATTCTTTTGGTAGATTCTAGATCTTTTAGCATATGCAGCTGGAAAAATTAAATTAAATCAAATTAATTAGAAGTTCCTTATTCATATGGCCAATCCCCCCCCCCCCCCATGATTATCTATGTAGTGAATCCAGTCTAAACTGAAATTTACTGTTTGAGTTTTGGACAATCCCAATTGAACCGACTTGCTTTCTAAGGGAAAATCAGTAAAAGGCTTACTCTGTTGCAATTCTATAATGACACTGGTTTCCCTTGACCATTCTGTCCCTTGAACTAGTTTTTCCACTGTTGCCATTTCCTTCCATGGTGCTTGTCATATCTTTGTGCACAAATGAGAAAGAGAACTAGTTTTGAATTCTGGTCCTATTTTTCCTTATCCTTCCTTATATTCTTTGGTAAGAAAGTGGACAAAGCTTAATTTAAAGTAAAATCAGGTGGAGAGGCCCATATGTAGGAATCACATGTTTTACATTTTAGAAGGCGTTTCATATCTCTGGAATGGCAAGGCTTCAATATCCTTCTTTTGTCACAAAATTTGATTGAGTAACTCCATTGCTCACCCAGGCAGGCCCTTCTCAGGGCTCAGGGTCTATCCAAAGGTCTGCTGGGCTCATTCTTCCATAAGTTAATTCATTTTTCATTTTCAACTACTAGCTGGGCTGATTGGTTTCATTCTTTTTTTAGCTAGAGTGCTGCAAAACTCTTCCCCCTAGGACAATGATACTTACATTGAGATCAGCTGAAGCTCCTTCCCTTCGAATCTCTCAGTCTCAGTTCAGAGATTGTCCCATCCTGGTAAAGAGATAGGCTTGCTTCTCTGATAGGCAATTTCTTTTTAGTCCATAAGACTCTGCCCTTGGAAAATCATTCTATCTATTCAGTTTAAATATACATAAAGTTCTCTCATATAAATCAAATTCTCATTATGAAAATTCAACTTACTTAAAGAATTATGAAGGAAATCCATATTCTCCAAAAATACTTGTTAACTTTACTGTATATTTCTATTCCTGCCCCTTGACTTGTTACTCCATAGACTCCTACTCTACAAAAAAACCAAAAAACCCAACAACAACAATAACAAAAACATTTTAAAATGCAAACACAATAACCAATGCATAGAGAGACCAGTTACTCCCTTCCAGTAACAGAAGGGGAGGTAGGGTCCTGGGATGAAGATCTCCAAACACCTCCAGTTCTGCCCCAATCTTGAGGCAGAGAATTATATATGTAGCTTTAATACTGTTAAAATCTTGTTAATTATAGAAAGCTGTTTGTTCCTGAGATGTAAACTGACCCCTGTTAATGGTATCCTGTCTCCTCTTGACCCTGTTGTTTGTATCTCATCCCTCATTTCCCCCTCCACTTAATGTTAGGCAGGAAGGACCAGTATAACGCTTGCGTGATCAGAAATAACATGTTGAACTTACAGGTCAAGTACTTTGGGACAAGAAGGTGTCTGTATGTAGCTTGCTATTGGAAGATGCATGGTTCAAAGTGTAAGACCACACCCCAAGCATGACCCCTTGTCTAACCTACCACAACAGGGTATTTACCAGGAAGGCCCTTCTGGGCTCTTCTTCGTCTTCTTGATTCTATCTTCTGAACCTACAGGTATCTACATTTCTCCTTCCTAGGCCATGTGCTCCCGTGCCAGGCCCTGATGGTTCACCATGAGTACCCATGCCATGTGTCCAGGGCTCGCTCTCTCTCACTCACTCAAGCTTCACCTAGTCCATTCTTAAAGGAGTATTCACCCCATATTTTTGTAATAATTTGCTATAATAAAATCCTGAGCAGTTTTAATATTACAGAGAGCTCAAATTCTTTCATCCTTTTTAGTGACCCTCAATTGCTCTGTTACCCCAAATTTTGTCTTTAATTGGTGACCCCAAAAATCACAGTTGCTTTTATTTCTGACCACATGACCATGAGTCTGTACCCTGGGTGTCTGTTTTTCTGTATGCTTGATATAACAAGTGTCTCTGTTCCTTGTCCTCTCCTGCCTATGGCCTTATTCGGACCGGACCCCATTTGTCTGCCTCCCAGTAGTTCTTCCTTTCTGTTCAGGCCTGGTCCCCTGGCAGTTCCCAGTTCCTGTTTGTTCTTTTTCCTCTGGTCCTTGAATCATGTGAATGATTCTTCCACAGCCATTCAGTCCCCTTCCTGCCTCCTTCCTTCCCTCCCTCAGGACCTTGGACAATTTGTATTATGTAAAAATAGAGCTCTGTAGAATGGTACATAACTACCTGTATTTGTTTTCACCTCCCTAATTCCATTGGGAATCTTATGAAGATATACAGTTGGAAAGAAAGGTAGGAATTAAATATATTCCTTGGGGTCTATTCATTGTCTTGTTGGCCTAATTGTAAGGAATTAAACTTTTCTCTAGGGGTAGGAAATGTCTGTTTTGAATCTGAAAACTTCCCCCTTTATCTTTCAACCTATAAATTTTTCATCCCTAGAGAACTTCAAGATTTTGTTGAAATCTCAATGAAGCATTCTTGTTATATGTGTTTTTTTAACTAGAAGAAATCAATAATAGCTATAAGGTGACACAGTAGAGAAAATATATAAAACTTGTGCACTGTGAATTTTGAATGGGACACCTCTTCTCTCTTTCAACATTTGAAAGTAACCTCATAGGTATAAAGAAATGTAGGATAAATGGCTATTTAAATAAAGATAATTAATATTATAACCTGTTAATATTCATTTAATATTATATTCTTATTCTACCTCAAAAGGAGGGCTTCTAAACCTCCTCTCCCAACTATGTGATAAAATGGATAGAGTGACAGGTGGGAAATCAAAAAGTAATTTTTTTCTTTTGATTGATATTTAAGATTCATCACATCATAATCACTTCATACAGATACCCTCTGTCCAAGGACCCTTCTCTCAACTGTCCCATTAAAAATGTAATTCTGAAGAACCATAAGCATCTACCCAATCCCAAAATAAGGTCAAAATGGATACAGGATTTGGACATAAAGGGGGACACCATAGACAAATTAATAGATTAATATATACTCTATCAGATTTGTGGGAAGGGGACAAATTTGTGACCAAACACAATAGACTATATAAGAAACTGCAAAATGAATGATGTTGACTATATTAAAATAAAAAATGTTTTTCACTAATAAAATTAATGCTGCCAAAATTAGAAAGAAAGCAGAAAGTTGAGATTCAATCTTTACAACTAGTTCTGATAAAGATTTCATTTCTAAAAATGTATAGAGATTTGTTTCAAATATATAAGGTTGCAAGGCAATCCCCAATTGATAAATGGTCAAAGGATATGAATAGACAGTTTTCAAATGAAGAAATTGTAGCTATATATAATCGAATAAAAAAATGTTCCAAATCATTATTGATTAGAGAAATGTAATTAGAGAAATGTAATTTAAAACAACTCACATCTATCAGATTAACCGAGATGACAAAGAGAAAATGATCAATATGGGAGAAGTTGTGGGAGATTTAGGACATTAATACATTGCTGGTGGAGTTGTGAAGTGATCTAACCATTCTGGAGGGCAATATGGAATTATGCCCCAAAAGCAATAAAAATGTTCATACCCTTTGACCCAGCAATTCCAATTCTAGAGCTATACCTAGAAGAAAGCATAAAAAATGTTACAAAATATTCATAGCAATTCTTTCTGTAGTTACAAAAAAATGTATGTCTGAGGGGATGCCCATCAATTGGGGAATGTTTAAAGAAATGAATATTATGGAATAATATTGTTCTATAAAAACCATAAATGGTTGGACTCTAGAGAAGCATGGAATGACTTATGGGATCTGATGCTGAGCGAAGGAAGCAGAACCAAGAGGACAATGTACACATTAACAACAAGATTATGAGATGATCAGCTCTGATGGGTGCAGCCTCTTTCAGCAGTTCACAGAGCTAGGACAACCTTATTAGACTGGCTATAGATAATGCTATGCTCATCCAGAGGAAGAAAAACAAAATAAAACAAACAGAAAAAAAAATTCTTCAGAATCTGAGGAACACTATATTCAATTTTTTAAAAAAAAATTATATCTATCATCCTAATTCCTAACCTGTAAACATGCTTAACAAAAATGTGAACATACAATATTAAACTGAATATTCGCAGCTGAGTGGAGAGGGATGGGAAGAGAGAGTGAAAGGAAATTTTGTAACTTGGAAAAATATATAGGCATATGGACAAATGTTTATAAAAACAACTTTCATAACATGTATTTGGAAGGGTAAAACATCAACTGAGAAAAAAAGAACCATAAGCATCATCTAATTATAATCAATTTATACACTTTCCAGGTACATTTCCTCCAACTATCCTAATAAAAATGCAACCCTCATCACATTATAATCGATTTATATGCATACTCTCTGTTTAAGCATACTCCTTTCCACTGTCCTAAAGGAAACAGTTCTCAACAATTTGTCTTCCCCTTTAGGGATGTTAACAGCTTAGTCATACTGGCTGGGCAACTAGGTGGTGTAGTGAATAAAGCACCTGCTCTGGAGTCAAAAGGACCTGAGTTCAAATTTGACCTCAGACACTTACTAATTATCTAGCTGTTTGACTTGGGCAAGTCACTTAGCCTTGTTGCCTTTCAAAAATATAATAATATAATATAATATAATATAATATTATATTATAATATAATATAACATTTATAAAATTGACTAAATTTTACCTCTCTTTACATATACCTTTTAATGCATCTGTTGAGTCTTATATTTGAAAATTAAATGTTCTGTTCCCTTCAAGTTTTTTTTATCAGGTAAATTTGAAAGTCCTCTATTTTGTTGAATTTCCCTGGAAGAATACACTGGATTTTGCAGGGTAGTGGATCCTTGGTAGTAATCAAAGCTCCTTTGCCCTCTGCAATATCATCTTCCAGGCCTTCAGATCTTTTAATATTGATGCCATTTTGTCCTGGCTCTCAGTCCTGACTGTGGCTCCTGGTATTTAAATAACTTCTGTTGGATGGCTTGCAATATTTTCTCCTTTAGCTGAGAATTCTGAAATTTGGTTGCAATATTCTTGAAGTTTTTATTTTAGTATCTCTTTCTGAGGTGGGGAGGAATCAATGAATTCATTCAAGGTAAAATTTAGGGCAGTTTTTATATGATGTTGTCCAGGTTCTTTTTCTGATCATGGTTTTTCAATTAGACCAATAATTCATAAATTATCTCTCTTGAATCTATTTTCCAAGTTGGTTGCTTTTACTAAGAGGAACTTTACATTTTCTTTTATTATTTTAGCCTTTTGCTTTTATTTGATGGAATATTATAGTCTTATAGAGTCATTTGTTGCCATTTATTCAATTCTATTTTATAAGGTTTTGTTTTCCTTCAGTAACTTTTGTGTTTCTTTTTCCAGTTTGTTTATTTTACTTTCAAAGGAGTTGATTTCTTTTTTGTTTCCATTTGGCCAATTTAGTTTTAGTTTTTTTGTTTTTTAGGTTTTTGCAAGGCAAATGTGGTTAAGTGGCTTGCCCAAGGCCACACAACTAGGTAATTATTAAGTGTCTGAAGCCAGATTTGGACTGAGATACTCCTGACTCCAGGGCCAATGCTCTATCCACTGTGTCACCTAGCCATCCCCTCCCCCCATTTAGTTTTTAAAGGTATTATTTTCTTTAGTCAGTTTTTCATAATTCTCTAACAACACATTTCTTTTCTTGATTTTTCTTCTTCTCATCTTTAGTTTTGAAAGTTATTTTTGATCTTTTCCATGATATCTTTGATTTTGAGATCAATTCAAAAACCCCTTTGAGGCTTCACATGCTACCATTTTGTCTCTGCTTTCTTCTTATGAGATGATGTTTTTTATCATGATTCTCAGAATAGTAGCTTTTTACAGTTAGCAATTCTTTTTTATTAATCTTGATACTTGAGCTCTGCCCCTAGAGTATAAGGGGCTCAGATTCAAATGTTTTGTGCTTGGGTCCAGGGTCTGATCCTTGGTTTACTGGTTGCCTATGGAGTTTCAGTTTCTTTCCTTTGTTAGGCTAGCCCAACCCAGTCCCAGAACTCAGACTTTGTCTTCTGAGCTGGGGTTGGGACTCTCACTGCTGACTTGCTACATCATTCACTTGCTGAGCCCAGACTTGAGTTGTGCTATGGCTTAAGAGCCTCTAGTTGACTTTCTAGCTTTCTCACCTATACTGAGCTAAATTCTTCTTTTACCTCATGAGACAGATCTTTACTGAAGTCCCTCCATGATATCTTGATTTAAGAACTTGTTTCACTTTTTTATGGGTTCTGTTCCTTTAGGGTTTGTTTGAAGACATCATTTAAAGTTATATCTGGAAAAATTCCTAGCTTTTTGCCACCATCTTAATTCTGCCCTCAAATTCTATATCAATCTTTTAATGCAGACCTTTCCTAACAAAATTTTGGAACTGAGGCAATAGTGAATCTTGGACACTGAAATCGCTTGACTGATTTAGCTAGGAATTTTTAAGCTTCTCTTCTTGAATTGCCATATTTTCCAGAAACACAATACCTGGAATATCCAGAAGACTCTGAAAGATTTCATCCATGAACTGGCCCCACCTGAGCTGACATAATTTGTTATTTGTTTGCTAAGATAAATTCATTGGGAGACAAGACAAATGCTGGTGGTTGTACACCAGACTGAGAATTTGCTTATGCACCTGGGATCCTTGTAGATAAACAGACTCTCCCATTTTCATGGTCTACCATTCATCTTGCTGAGGTCAAATCTAGCCTCATACTTTACATGCTATATGAGCCTGGCAAATCCTTTAACCATATTTGTCTCAGTTTCTTCATTCATAAAATGATTTGGAGATGGAAATGATAGACTACTAACATATCTTTGCCAAGAAAATCCCAAAATGGAATCACAAAGAGTCAAACATGATCGAAAAACAAATAAAGAGCAATAATAAAACAATAAACCACTTTTCAAGAGAGGATCCTGTCATAGGGGCATAAAAAATAAAAGTATGAATGAAGACTTTTTCTCCCTTTGTGGGGTCAAGACTAAACTTAGTTTGTATTTATCTAATTATTGACAAAATTGCTTTTCTTTAACCCTTTGTACATTTCTATTGATTTTATTTAAACACTCCAGCTCTGACTTTCTGTGATTCTGTCAAGATTTTGATTCCATAGCTTGGTTTACAAAATCAGAATCAGGAACAATAGCTAAAGTTGTCAGAGAAACAGATTTTTGTCTGGATATAAGGTAAAATACTTTAATGAGTATAGATTTCTAAAATAGAAGGGAATGCCTCAATTCTTACTTATTGACTTCCTTTTATGGAAGAACTTTGAGTAGAAACTAGTTCATCTTTTGTTGGGGATTTGATATAAGTTTTGAACTTGATGATTTATTTTCTTTTAAATTGTAAGATTGTTTAATCTTTTCATTGGGCTCTAGGAAAACACTAATTATTATGTGGAACAAAAGGTAGTGATTTATATTATAGGTCAGAATTGCACAAACAAAATAGGTAAATAATTGATGAATAATCTGTATCATTTAAATCCACCAATCTTCAACTGAAATAATTTAGGTAAAAGTCTGTTTCTCAAAAAAACTGAGTAATTATTTCAATCTCCCATTTCACTTTGCTAGGCTATATATATATATAAGGATATAAGTAATTCTGTGATATATAAAGATTAAAAGAACATTATTGAAAATGAAATTTTGCTAAGTAAATTCCTATTTTAATATAATAGGGGAACTTTCAATTTTAAGTAAGCTAAGATTAATCCTTTTTCATTAATCAATATCATGTATATAGATAATTTCTATAAATTCAAATTCAAAATATAATTCAAATTCTATTTTAATGACCTATTATAGCATTTCTTTAAATGCTTAAAAATCACTTGGAATTTATATAAGAAAATAAGCAAATTCAAATATGTGTATATGAATATAAAAATTCCATAGAAAGGTACATGTGGCTATGGAAAGAATTAAATAGAAACCATTGGGAAATTGGAAAGCTTGCTGCAGGTACTGAGTATGAAATAGATACGTTTTCAAAGCTTCTCTTACCTCATAATTTCATTTTGAAAAAATCCTTAGACATCCTAGACCAATAAATCTCAATGATGCTGCTGTACTGCTGAGCCATGATTAGCTTTACAATAATGTCTGACAAAAGGATGAAGTGATATAGCCCACATAATAGCTTCTTTATATTCTGTAATATGATCATTCAAAACTGCCTTAGTTGATCCATTTTACCTCTTACTATGGAGTATATGAATTACAAATATATTCTTGTTCACATAGACAAAGTGAAATAAAGAGTTGAGCAATTTTGCTGTGGATTCAATCAATGTAGACAATGAAATAAGCTCACTTTTACTTCTAAGTTTACTTAAAACGTTCTAAGAAAAATAGTTCAACTTTTGGACAGATAACCTATTCTCTGTGGCTCCTCTGTTAGATTTTTCATTCTCTAACCATTCCTATTTTAAAACCAAGATAATTGAGCACCTATTCCATCCTTGAATTTGGAAAGTTAGATATAAACATAAATGTGTGTATATGACACACATACACACCTATTTGTTTTATGCCTTAAAAATCAAGCTCATTCATTGGGTGCATCTTTCTTCTAATTTCCCTTTCTTAGACTCTTTTTCTCCTAGTTGATTATTTTCAGTTTATTCTATAGGTACCTTGTTTGTACATAACTTTTTGAATTTTGTTACAGCCTTTAGACTTTGATCTGTTTGAGTACTTTTATCCCTAGTACTTAGCACAGTGGCTACCACATATGTGATTAATAATTCTTTATATATATATTATATATTATATATATAAACACTTTGAAAAATTCAGTGTTACATATGGCATTCCAATCTTGTTTATATTTCTAAGTTTTGTTATCTTATAGATGATCTTTAGGAGCTATATTATTCAAAAATTCTTGCCACTAAACATCAAGACAGAGATTAAATTAAATTTCCTTTAGAAAAATTTTTAGAGAAGAAGCACTCTAGCTACATCAGTCTAAAATATCTCAAGGACCTGCTAACCATGGGCTAGGTCCTCAGCATTTCTTCTCTCCATTCCTAGGTAGCTACTAATCTCTGTAGAAGCTGTAGAATGGAAGGAAAGTAGAGAAGAAATGAAGCACAAAAAATTGCTATACTCCAGTGAAATTCTCAACAACACCAAAGTGAGATAATAGAATTAAACCTGCCAGAACCACATAACCAATTCTTTCTTTCACATTATACCAAACAAGAAATATATTAATCAAAATCAGATTAAATATGTGCCAACATTAGATATTAACACTTTTTTTTTCTTTTCCTATTTGCCTTGCAAGTCAGCCAAAATGTCTTTTAAACCTTGGTGGATCTTTAAACCTAGGTTTGTCTTCCTTTGGATTGGTCTAACAGTATATTATTTTCACCTCCCCAGTATTTTTTGTCCTTCATTCTTTTTTTTTTAAGTTTTTGCAAGGCAGTGGGGTTAAGTGGCTTGTCTGACACCACATAGCTAGGTAATTATTAAGTGTCTGAGGTCAGATTTGAACTCAGGTACTCCTGATTCCAAGGCCAGTGCTCTATCCACTGTGTTACCTCTAGCCATCCCCTGTCCTTCATTCTTGAAGGAGACCATGACTTGCATATGAATTGGCTCATTTTCTCCTCAGGAGTCATCTGAGTCCAGTTTCCAGTAGTAGATCAGGAGGACTGAAGATGGCCTAGGATGTGAATCAGTCAACTTTGTTGTTGTTTTTTGTTTGATTTTTACATTTTTCAAGGCAAATGGGGTTAAGTGGTTTGCCCAAGGCCACACAGCTAGGTACTTATTAAGTGTCTGAGGCCTGATTTGAGCTCAGGTACTCCTGACTCCAGGGCCAGTGCTTTATCCACTGAGCCACCTAGCTGCACCAAATCAGTCAACTTTAATTGACTTGCCCAGAGTCACACAGCTAGTAAGTGTTAAGTATGTGAGGTCAGATTTGATCTCAAGTCCTCTGGGCCCCAGGGCTCCAGGCTCTATCCATTGAGCCACTTTAGCTGCTAGACATTTTAATCAGGATTCAGAAAATGTCCTCAGATTATAGGTTTAAACTGCAAGTTATGGGATTAGTGTGCATGAGCTTTAGTTGGATGAACTATAATTTTCATTGAGAAAATGGTGGATGAAGTTACAAAGGTGGAGAAAATAAAGTAGAAATTCAAATTACCCTTCTGCTACCTGAGTAAAGGGCATAGTAATTACAAGACAAAAGCTAATTTTAATTTCTTTGTAATGTTATTTGTTCTTTGACTAAGGAAACAAAAGAAAACAAATGTTTTGTCTTATGTCTGAATTGAATTTGAGTGGAGGATTTGCAGTGGCTTGGGGCATTTTCCAAGTCAGAGCAAACCCTGAACTTTCCATAACACCTACTTCAACCATCTTTACAACTATTGGAACAAATTATTCTCATCTGTTCCACCAGGGAGTCTTTACTTATTTGGGGTAGACCTCTCTAATTCACCTATGAATTTGAGACCTATTGGTTGCCCTTAACCTGTTTTAGCCCTTCTGCCAAGGCTTTTTTAGTAGGTATGGCTATTTCACATGATACAGCTTCTTGGAGCCACAGATGAGAGTTGGATATTGGGTAGGCACCAAAGGTAAAATAAGCAGCCTTGAAAAGAGCTAGGTAAACCCTCACCCCAGAGTTCTCCAGAGACTCCTGTTTGGGTTTATCATTGTTTTAATTGAATCATTATCTTAATAATACACTGAACATCCCATATACTTCTTGAAATGTAGGTGAAGGATGATGTTATTAGGGCAAGAAATTTGAACTCACATTGCCTGGGTAAGTATTAAATCTGTCAGCTTGATTAAGTCTTAAAAAGAGAACTAAAATTAATGTACAAATTTACTATATGCTTCAGTTTACAACTATCACCATGATTAAGTTAAGAAAAGGTCATCATTAATAGAATATCTTTTTCAGATAGAATTATTTGGCTAGAGAAATTCACAAAAAATGGAAAAATGAAAAGCCTTTTAGTCCAGTATAGGCTTGTTTAGGAAGAAGGTTGCTTAGAATAAAATGTTTTTGGACCTTCAAGTAGGATTTTTTATCTGATGGCACTTAAAATATGAGATCCTTTTTTATTGACTGATGAATTTTCAAGTGACTGAAGAAAACAGATTATACCAATATTGATTTTTTTAATTCTCTTGATATTGATGAAATTAGAAAATAAAACAAAAAAATTATCTAAATGAAAATATGGCTTGTAGTTTCTTCTTGGAGAAATAAATCAAGAATATGTTGTTTTATGTGTCTGAATAATGAAAAATATTATTTCATGATATTTAAGTAATTTCATTTTATATGTATATATATATATATACATATATATATGTATATCTATCTATCTATATATTTGTCAAAGAGGAAGTAGTGGATAAGTTTAATAGAGAGCTTAATTATACTCTCCTTTCTCAAAAACCTCAAAGAAAAAGTAAACAAAGAAAAAATGTAAAAAAAAAAGTTGAAAAATATTATTTAGATTGAAACAGAAATGAGAAGACAATGACTTATATAGCATTAACATTTTATCAAAGAAGAGAGTCCGATTGTAGTAGATATGTTGAGAACCAAAATTATCACAAAATAAATTTATCATATCTTAAAATATAGAAAATTTCTCTTTAGTAATATAGTAAAAAGTTAAAATCATCTTTCTGCATATACCAAACTGTGTATTTATTAAATTTTAATATAAAATAGGGAAAAGAAAAAACCCTGCATTGTGGCACGTCAACTTGACTGATTTAATGAAGTTTTTGATATTAATATATGGAAAATTAGACACTATCAGAATTGATTATAATTACATAAGAAAGTTAAACAATGAGAATCAGTTGCCACAAAAAGAACATTAAAGCAATCAGAATTGGTTCAGTCATAGACAGTTGTTCTTTTTGCCAAGTGGAGAGGTATAACAGACGATATTGGTTTAGTCTATAAATTCTTATGATAGTTCTTACAGAGGAAGATAGAAGATGGTGAACACCACTACATCAAAACAAGAGTAAGAAATAGCAGATGGCACATCTATAAAGAAAACAAAAGACCATTGTTTGTTTACACACACACACACACACACACACACACACACACACACACACACACACAGTACCTTAAAGGCTTTACTAGAATAAAATGTCACCCATGGAAATAATAGTATCAGACATGATTCTTTATAAGATATAATGCAGTAACAATGATGTTCCTCTGGTTATTAACATCAAGTGAATCATAAAACATGAAACTAGATAATATGCTTCCAGAATTATATATCACTAACACTGTAATGTCTAGGATAGAATGAAAATTAAAGAATTTATTCCAGATGATAAAGTTCTCCAGAGACTTCTGTTTGGGTTTAGCATTGTTTTAATTGAATCAATGCCTGGACTACAATTTCTTTGAAAGAGGATTCATAATCCTTCAAATCAATTTGACATATCAGTGAGGGAGGGACAGGGGAGTAGGGAGTCACAACAAGATGAAGATCACTTATTATCAAAGCTACAGAAGTGCTGATTATCTTAAGAAGGCACAAACAAAATTAGACTTTCTTGTAGGCTTAAACCCAGAGTTTGGGTTTAAGAACAAAAAAGAAAAAAAATGAAATTAGGTTAACATTTGCACTTATGAGGTTCTCTAGATCTGTGATCTTTAATGCACAAGAGAGGGAGGGGCAGTAAGAAATCAGAAGCCTAAACGGGATTTTAGAGGGGCAATCTTATAGAATTGAAACAAAGGGTAAAATGGGGATGAACTGATAATCCAATCAGGGGATTGTCCTTCAAGTCCATTTCTTAAACTTAATTTAAAATTATTTTACAGAATTGTTATTAACTGCATATTAGTAATCCTATTTTCTTTCTGCTTAGCCAACATTGATTATTTCCATCTTTTATCATCTTAGTCAATTTGTTAATGGTGATTGTGAACATATTTATTGTTAATAATGGCTTGCATTTTGTTTGAGAACATTTCTGTGGCTATTTCTCCATTGAAAAATGTCTTTTAATGTCTTTTTTGTAACATTCCAATATGTCTTGTACATATTAGAATTATTGGGTCCAAATTTAGATACAATTTATTTGGATATTGTATTTAGATAACGTATTTAGATGCAATGAATGGCTTCCTCTATTATCCTAGCTATATTGATTATGTTGGATACAACAGAATTTTCAAGAATTGATTAATGAGGGGCAACTAGGTAGCACAGTGGATAGAGCACTGGCCCTGGAGTCAGGAGTACCTGAGTTCAAATCCAGCCTCAGACATTTAATAATTACCTAGCTATGTGGCCTTGGGCAAGCCACTTAACCCCAGTGCCTTGTAAAAAAAATAAAAAATAAGTTTTCAATAATAACAATAATAATAATAATAATAATAAAAGAATTGATTAAAGAAAATGATATTCTTCCAGTGACTTTAAGTGCTACAAATCTTGAAATGTCATAACATCCAAATAATTAAAAATGTTAGTAGTCCAAAACAGAATGGTAAGATACATCTGGCTCATTGGTATCTTTTTATGTAATTTTATGCTTCTTGTATAATATGCCTTGTGTGAGTATGTTGTTGTTGAAAATAAGAAAGTCATGGGTGGCCATCATGAATCAGCTACAACTTTTATTCTTCAGAGACATCAGAGTCTTTAGAGAATGTATTTTTTAATGATACCTATCAATAATATGTGATGAAGAATACATTAATAGGTTTAAAAGAAAGGATTTGTTTAAATTATTAGTAGCATTATCAATAATCACAATTCACATGCTAGGGGCATCTTTAAAAAATATTGACAACAAATATGCATAGAAAAGGTCAGCAAATAAAGCAAATGGAATAAGGATGTCTCTTTTTAAAAGATCCAGAAAAAAAGCTTTCAATATGTAGGATAGATCTTTTATGCAAAGCAGAAATAAAAGTAGATGAAATGTGATCTGTCCAATAGGAGAGAGAACATCTATACTGATGAAACCAGGGATCCTTCAATTTATTTAAATTAAACCAAATTTAAATTTAAATTTAAAATTATATATTAATTTAATAGAAAAAAATTAGCTCAAATTGTGTTCATAGACCCATGAATAACTTGAAAATTGTGTCTTATGAACTTTAAGATGATATTTTCTGTTACTTTCAATGTGTGAATGATTTACACCTAATAATTGGTGGTAAAGTCCTGAGATGGCACATTCACACACATAAGTGCTTTCCCCCCACCCCCTTTTAACTTGCTTACTAAGTCAGCAAAAATGTTTAGTTCTCTAACATCCTGAACTTGGAAAGAAGGAATGTGAGATGTTCTTTGTGGGTATGCCATTTTCTTATCAGGGAGGAAGTTCCTCTCATGAAACATTTACAGTTGTGATACTAAAAACAATTCATTAATGCATCACTAAGCTTGTATGGAACATCACAATACAGTATTCTGTGCCCAGAAAGCAATTATCTAACCCACATATATAGAATTATACCTTTTTAGCAGGCTTATTATTATTGGAATCTACTCTAAACCAGCACTTACTTTTCAAGAGAAAAGGTCATCATAATCTATGTATTGTAACATCTATTCCTAATGTTAATCACTTAGGAGTCCAGAAATAAGCATTCAAGTAACAAATCAACAGGGGGAAAAAAGAAAAATGTAGCGTATGAAATGGAAAATGCATTGTTCAAAAATTTCATTGTAGGCTTTTAAAATTTTGTTTTGCTGATATTGTTGGTGGTTTTTAAAAATGTTTTTTGCTTTTACTTTTGTTTTATATTCTATAAAAGTAGAATATTTAGGTGAAATGTAGATCAGTCATGCTATAGATCTTCTGTTGTTAAGGAGAAAGAAGAGAGGACTTAGGAATACTAGTGTCATTTACATCAAAGAAAGAAAGAGTTAAGAAGGAGGGTATGGTTAATAATGGAAAATCCTAAAAGAACAATAACAAAACTGTGTACTTTTTTCTAGGAAATATGCTAGGTACAGGGAATATAAAGACAAAAAATGAAAAGCAATTTCCCCTAAGGAGCTCAAATTTGGAAAGTATCTTTGTATTGTAATTAATAGGTTACTAATGACTTTGAATGAATACTTTCAGTAGACTGGAAATCTTGTTCCTGTAGGAACAATCTTTAAAAAAAAAGTTTTTTTTCTCTTTCTACCTTAAATAGATAGGAAACAATATCTAATAAGGCTAATTTTTTTGCCTACTCCCATCTCCTTATATTTGCTTAAGATATTCCCTATGCATATTCTATTAGGGCTTTTTTTTCCTTTTTTTAAAAAAAATTGTGTTTTCCTTGATTTGGCGTATCATCCATAATTAAGAGAACTCTCATTCCTTAGCCAGTTTTTTTTTCTCCCTCTCTCAGTATTCATGTGCTAAAAGAGTTCACTCAGTTTCACTTCAAACAATGGCTATGATTTTCATTCAAGTAAAATTCTATAGTTTCAGTTATATACTATTTTATTTTGGTAATTGCATGAATGACTTAGAATACTAGGCTGAGGACCTTATAAATAATCCAAGGGACATTGGATAGCTGATGCATTTCTAAATCATAAGATTGTCATCATATAAATGATGTTTCATAAAGATTAACCTGGAAACATATATTGAATGATGTAATTAGAGCAGGGAGAGCCTAGAGGCAAGAAGTCTACTTTGAAGGATATTAGAATAATTTAGACATAAGACAAAAGGATTTTGAGTCAGGAGGGTCACTGTCAAATAGAAATGAAAGGAAAAATATAAAAGAAATTAGAATGGTATGGCTGATGAGTGTGGTTTGACTTAGATTAGAAGATGAGAAAACAGAAATCCAAGAATTAAGTATTTGGAAAATGTTTGCACTGACAGAAAGGAGGATTTTAAAAGAGAAAAACTTTATGGAAAGAGGAAATGATGACCTGAATTTTTCACATTTTGAATTTGGGATAATGGAAGAATGTTTACAAATTCACTGATTGTTAGATCAGGAAGGATCTCAACCATAATTTAGCATACCTCTCATTTCATGATAGTTGATGTTCTCACATTACACGGAAGGAGAGATGTTACATTTTGCTTCTACCCCAAGATCTCCTTTACACTTAAAGGGATTGGGGAAAGTGTGTAGATACTCTGTAAATGATGGGTAGCCTTGACCAATCAGATACTTTCTAAATTTAAATAGTTAATCTCTTAAACTAGCAGAATGGTTGGATATGCCAATTCCATTAAACCACTAACAATCACATTACTTTTTACATAGAAATATTTTCAAAAGTTAAAATCACAAATAAACAACTTTACTCTGAACATGTGGGAGGCATAGTCCTCCTTAAAGGGATAAGGATCATAATTTAGCCTGGTTACTCTCAAGCAGGGTGTCAGTGTAAGTCTATAAACCCCTTCATTCTTGAGTTCTTGGAATTCATACTTCTCAAGACCACCATGCCTTTAATTCTGGTTTCATTGCCATTACTTGACTCAAACTCCCAGATTCATAGGCTCCTGAACCTGAGGAGACAGATGAAACTGAACATTTCTTAGAGGCCAGGTAAAAAGGTCCAAGGTACCTCATTCATTGGTTCAGTTGATAACTTTATGCAACAGGTCAACTGAGATCTTTATTCACTGAATGAGTACAAAGCTTATATTGGGCTGATCAGGCACAGTTGGACATACTGTAATTTGTCTCAAACATGATGATGTCATTTTGGTCTTCTTTGATAATGAAGGATGAGAACCAGACAATGAATCCAATTAAAAACAGAAGCCATCATAGCTCAGAAAAAAATGGGGGGAAGGGAGGAGCACAGATGATGAGAAATCTAGTATTTCAGTTTTGCAAAATTTAAAGATTCAAGCAGCCAGTCAAAGAAGACTACATCAACATACATGGTAGAAAACAGAGACCTCCAATCTCCATGTTAGACTATTTTGAGATGCTCCAAAAGTCCCACAGGGCACTTCTATATTAGATGATGTGGGTATATTCAGACTACTCTATTTAAAAAAAATTTTTTTAAAAATCCTGAATGATTTGCTATAGGTAACATTACAGTCAAGCCAGAAATCAAATCTAAATATTATGACTTTTAACTCAAATTTTTTTAAAATTGCCATATCTTCAAATAATAAACTACCTTCTCTTGGGATGTTTCATTAAGGTCTATGATATATAAAAGAAAATATAGAACTAAAAATGAATGAAAAGTCAGAACCCTTTTTATATCATAGGAAAAGAAGAGAAGATTTTGTCTTGGATTACATCTTGGCAAATTCTTAGATATGGATTTTATGCCAAAGGAAGAAATAGAGAAACCAATGAAATATTAGATAAAAATAAATAAAATAAAGAACAAGATAAACATATATATATATATTATATATAAAATGTTTAGTAGTTTACCAGATATATATATATATATATACATATATATATATATATATATATGTATATATATATATATATAATGAATGAATGGAGGAAAAGAGGGAATGATACTAAATATTTACCATTTACCAAATATTAATATGTACTAAGGATCCAAACACAGGAAAAATAAAGACAATGCCTACCTTCAATACCTTTACATTCTAATTAGAAAATACAGCAGACAGGACAAAAATGAGAGAAATAGGAAATGGTTCTTGTGTGGAAACATAGTTTGGACATTTAGAAACTCTGGAACAAAAGAAGGAAGGAAAAGAGGGTCAGTCTTCACACTGCTCCCAAATGAAACCTAAGGAGGAATTCATAAATGTTAAAAATCTGGTGGAACATATTACAGGGCAGGAAGACCACAGAAATGTTCAATGTAAGAGGTAGAGGAGGTTCCAGTTCTAAAGGGGGAAAAAAAGATCCAGGGATAACTTCTCAGATGAAACAGGAAATCAGAAATGGTTTTGATGTCTATAAGGTCAGGAGCAGCATTAGTTAGGGAAAATATAGTAGTGATATTGAAAAGAAACTGAATTTGGAGTTAAAGATCTCAATTTGAGTGTATTGTAATTATGGTAAATTGTGTACTCTTTGGCCAGCTACTTATGTGAGTCAGATTCATCATCTCTGGTGTTCAGTTTTGTCTGACTTTGGGGTTTTCTTAACAAAAGATATTAGATTGATGTGCATTTCCTTCTACAGATGAGGTGAGGCAGTGTTAAATGACTTGTCCAGGGACACACACCTAGTGATTGTCTGAAGCTAAATTTGAACTCAGGAAGATTTCTTCCTTATTCCATATCTATCCAACACAATGCCACCCAGCTGCCATTGATAAAATGTGGATAAAAATATATCCAAAGGTTTTCTGTTAGATTATTGTGAAGATATTATCTTGTAAATTAAAGAGAAAGACTCTGAAGGCCATTTATTTCAGTAGAAATATATCTTTAGATCTTAATCTTTTCTGTCTCTTGAGTCTATACCTACACATAGGATTCATCTATAAAGCCAGCTCCTATATACATCTTTTCCTAATCATTCACATTATATGCAATCTCTTCATGGTCTATTCTCTACTACCAATTGTCTTTTTTAAAACTACCTAATGGTTTTGACTGTGAATTATGATCATTTTTATATATTTCTTCCATTTATGACATCTTCCTGTTGGATCAGAATATTCTAGGGGACCAAGATTGTATGTCCTGGAATTTTTAAATTCTCTGAGGATATCATATGGTAGATGTTCAACAAATCTTTGTTGATTTAAAATGGCTGCCTTTGGAAAGAGAAGTTTTAATGGCATAGCAAGGAGAAAATTTAAGAAAAAAGAGAAATACCAATATAATCAATATAAGATTCTGTAAGCTTTTTAAAGGAAATCAATTAACATTATTTATTGGAAAAATTCTTCATCCATGAAATGACATTAAACTATACCATGCATACTTTATTCTTTTCCTGAGGTCCACACGCAATTTTTGGAAACATTTTGTGGAAAGGGTATCTCTATCTCTATCTCTATCTCTATCTCTATCTCTATCTCTATCTCTATCTCTATCTCTATCTCTATCTCTATCTCTCTCTATCTCTATCTCTAGATATAGATATAGATATAGATATCTTTCATATAGAAGAAAATTCATTTCTTCAAGGGTCTCTAGTCCTGGAATTGTTTCTTTAATAAATAAAACTAGAAGAGGTGGATCAAAATGAGATAGAGTTTGGATATTTTTCATGAGTAGAATTAATAATATATGTATGTGTTTTTAAGTTAATTTTATTTTTTTTAATTTTGTTATTTTATTTTTTATTGATATTTCATTTTTCCAAATATTATGAAAGATGTTCAACATTCATCCATATGCTAATGTATATTTTTAAATCACAAAATTTCCTTCCACCCTTTCTTTGCAAGCCCCTCCCTTCAGCAGCCAACAGTCAGATTATTAATCATTTTTGATATGGGGAATTAGGATTAACAGAAAGAGATACATAAAAGATATTGTTTAAAAAGTAAATGCATAGAACCAAGTGTACAATGTATACATCAACAACATTATGAGATGAAAAATCTTGATGGAAGCAGCTCCTCTCAGCAGGCCAGACAACTGTTTTGACTAGTTATGGACTATATTATCCCCAAGCAGAGGAAGAAAAACAAGACAATACAAAACACACAGAAGAAAAAAAAACCCTTCTGAATCTCATGAACACTTTATAAAAATTATGTCTTATGTATCTCTTTCCATACATCCTAATTCCTCATGCCAAAAATTACTAATTTGTAAACATGTTTAATAACATATGAGAAGGGAGGGTGGAGGGAAATTTTGCAACTTGAAAATATGCATATACATATGGATGAAAATAAATTTTAAAAATTAAAAAATAAATATAGTATTCATCAGATTATGAAGGGGATTTATTGTTTGTTTTGTTTTGTTTCCCCCCCATGGGGATAGCATTCTCTAAAGAGGGTCTAATAGGGTTGTCCTAGTTCTCTGAATTGTTGAGAGCAGCTTATTGTTAATTTGTATGCTGTTCTCTTGGTTCTGTTCCCTTTGCTCGACATTAGATTCTATAATTCCTTCCATGATTCCCTAGAATCTTACCATTTTAGTTTGTTATAGAACAATAATATTTCACAATATTCAACTACCATAACTTGTTTAGCCATTCACCAACTGATGAGCATTTACTCAACTTCCAATTCTTTGCTGCTACAAAAAGAGCTTCTATGAATATTTTGAAACATGTGGGACTTTTCCCCATTTTTATGATTTCTTATGGTTATAGGTCTTGAATTGGAATTGCTGGGGTCAAAGGGAACAAACAGTTTTATTTCTCTTTAGTCATAGTTCCATATTGCTTTCCAGAATGTTTGGATCAGTTTACAACTCCATTAGCAGTACATGAATGTCCCAATCCTCCCACAACCTCTCCAGCATTGATCATTTTCCCTTTTGTCATCTTAGCCAATCAGATAGGTGTGAGATGATAGCTCAGAGTTGTTTTAATTTGTATTTCTCTAATCAAAAATAATTTGGAAGATTTTTCCATATGATTATATATATATGTGTATACATCTTTAATTTCTTCATTTTAAAATCTATTCATATAATTTGACCATTTATTAGTTGAGGAAGGACTTGTAGCCTTATAAATTTGATGCAATTCACCATATATTTTAGAAATGGGACCTTTATCTGAACTAGTTGTAAAGATTTGTTTTCCAACTTTCTGCTTTCCTTCTAATTTTGTCAACATTGATTTTATTAGTGAAGAAACTTTTTAACTTAATATAGTCAAAAACTATACATTTTGCAGTTTATAATTACTCTAATTCTTGTTTGGTCATAAATTTTTCCCCTTTCCATAGATCTGATAGATTTATTATTACTTGGTCTATTAATTTATTTAAGTTGTCACCCTTTATGTCTAAATTCTGTACCCATTTTGACCTTATTTTCATATAGTATGTGAGATGTGGGTCTATACCTAGTTTTTGCCATACTATTTTCCAGTTTTCCCAACAATTTTTGTCAAATAGTGAATTCTTATTCCAGAAGCTAATCTTTGCTATTTCTTTTCAACCTATTCTCATCTATTGATCCATTACTCCATTTCTTAACCAGTACCAGGTAGTTTTGATGACTGCCACTTTACAGTATAGTTTTAGATCTGATAGAGCTAGGCCAACTTCCTTTACATTTTTTTTTCATCAGTTCCCTTGCTATTCCTGACCTTTTGTTGCTTCAGTGTGTAGTTATTTTCAGTCATATTCAAAATCTTTCTGACCACTTTTGGGGAGTTTTCTTGGCAATGATATTGGAGTGGTTTGCCATGAAGTGAACAGTTAAATAACTTGCCATGAAGTGAAGATTTAAATAGCATAGGACCAAGCAGCTATGTATCTGAACTCACATTTGAATTCAGGTCTTCCTGACTCCATACTTGACCCTTTAATAATTTCATCACCTAACTGTTCCAGAATTATATGTACTCAAGACAAAAATTGAAGTAATAAAGAATATTTACCTATGACCCAAGATTAGTACAAATAATGCCAGAGAAAAATGTAGCCAGCTAAAAGTTTGAATAGCATGACAGAATTCATTTAAAAGACCAACTGACCCAGAAGAAATTTTTAGGGACAAAAAAGTTAATTTAAATACTGTTGCAGTTAGTAGAAGTGAAAGGAAAGAAAAATTAAAGGCATTTAGAAGCCACTGATCATCTAAAGGGATTGGCATATCACTATGTCACCATCATCAACATAAGCTGCCATGAAGATGAACAATGAAGAAAAGTATAGGAACATGAATTTTATCTGGAAGATCATGCTACCTAAGAGTGGGCTAGCTTCACCAGAAAACAAACAATTCAACTGAATAGAGTACTGATTAGAGGGTAAGTTTTTAAAGGATGCATAGGGAACTGTTGGTAACCTTAAAGGTAAATGAGTGAGTTGGTAACTCAGAGAGTAGAGATGAGGTAATGAGGGATATGTCAATGAGAGGCAGTAACTCAAAGACTTAAATTTTTTAGGCTAGGCATCCATTGTTTTGTTCATAGGGGCTTGTTCTTGCCAGGGAATGGTAATGTACTTTACCTCTTCTCAATAACATGAACAACAAGATGAGGATAGTGGCATATATTACCTTCAACAATGTTAAATATAAGATCATTATCAGTATAGAAGGAACAGATTAATTATAAACCATTTTTACTGACCAAGATTTCTTGTACTTCACAAATATTAGTAAACTAATCATGGTAGCATGGGGCTCAATAAACATGTTCTTAATTGAAATTTTTATTCCATTTCAGCACCCCTATTTCTGAGATACTGGTAGATAACTAAATAACCAAATAACTAAAAATAAAATCAGCCTAATAAAATAGTGAGAGATAGTGTAAATATGGCTAGTTTTTTTTTATATATTAAGAAGATCTGGAGATAATGTCCTAATTTTGTTAGTTAGTAGTTGTTCTTCACAATTGAAGATGACTATAATCAGTCAATATTTTGATATTGCAGGCTGATAAAAAGAATGCTCTGAGACAGTGAGAGAAACAAGGATTAGAGCATTTAAAGTCAGACAATGAGTTAAGACAACTTGGTCAAGTTCAGCTTTTGATACAAAGTATATGTCTGATTATGAACATTGGTCTCTCCTTGCCCCTTTCTCCTTCCCTTATCCCCCACTCCCACCTCAGCAACTATTTAAGATTGTAAGTTGAACAACAATTTATGATTCATATTGGTTTATGTAGATTCATCACAATTCAGTGGTCATCATTGAAAATTAAAAGAGACTCCTAATCTGTGTTCCATTCACATAACAAATAATCTATTCAGTTGTGGGAATTATATTTTAGGGAAGAATTTGAAAATATGTTTGGAGTTTGGGAGAGTTCAGAAAAATGTTGAAGGAACTTGATATCATGTCATACTGAATGTAGAGTGAAAGAACTATTTAGCACAGAGATTTATAAGGAAGGAGCAGGCAAGATTTGGAGGAAAAGTGTAATTTTATTTTGTTCAACCCAAGAGTTCAGAATTATTAAAAAAAATAGAGTAGTAGAAATTTCAAAGAAGTAGAGATAAATTTAATTTAAACTAGAATTTCCTACCAGTTACAGACATTCAAAAGTAGTCTAGACTAATTCAGCAAGTCATACAATCCTTCTTACTTGAGGGCTAAAGATAAAGTTTTGATGATTACTTGTTGAGCAGATTCTTGATCATGAACTAGGATTGAATTAATGGGCCCCTGAGGACTAACTCTTAGATTATGCAATATTTGCACCATTAAAAAGTATTAAGCTTTAAAATTACTTTCCTTACAAGAAGTCTGTGAGCTTAGTATTGCAAGTATTTCTATCCCAGTGTCACAGGAAATTAAACATCTAATTGGATCCTTAAGCAACTTAGCTACAACCACAGAACTCTTAAATTTCTGAGTAATAATCTTTTTAAACTAGACCTCCTGATTTCAGATATTTGTGCTCTTTCCAATATGCCATTTTACTCCTAATTGGTCTCATAAATGATGTTGGCATTTACCTATTGCTCAAAGAGGAAGGAAAAAAAATAACTTGAATGAGAGACATTGACTATTCAAACATTATAGGGTTAAATAATGTTGCATTACATTTAACCTTTATTAATTCTTTCTTCATTATCATTTTAAGAATGCTAGTATTTTTTGGAAGCAATAATTATTGATCTGAACAAATCTGGGTTGGCTGAAATTAGTATAGGATGTCTTAATTTTTTTAGTGAAGTAAAATCATAGTAATATTTGGGTACATTATAATAAACCATTATATAGATTGAATCTGTATAGTTTATAGTATTTTAAAGAAAAAATAACATTTTTCTTCTCTTTGGCAATTATTAAAGATTTTGTATTAAAAGTCTCCTTTTTTTTAAAACCTGTGTTCCTGGAAGAGAAATAAGAAATGAAACATCTTAAGAATTGCTTCATTGATTCTTTCAGTACCTATTCAATCCCCGTGGAGGGAAAGTTGTATGCTTACGCGAGGGACTCACAAGTACTAAGACATCATTGTCTACCAGTTTTGCAAGGGTTGGTTGTGTAAAACAGATCTTAAGAATTTGTTATCTTTTGATGAGCCAGAGGATAAAATACAGAGTATTAGTTTTCCTATTTATTAACATTATCATGTGATTATTCAGCTTTAGCTGCAGAAATAATTTTTTTGTTAATTCACCTTTCTTTTCTCTTTTTTCTTAAGATGTAGATGCAATTATGATACTTTAATTGTTGATTAGCATACTTAAGAATCAAACATATTTTGGTTATCTCTGCTGTAAATACAAACTATGATAGGAAAATTCATTTTTTCTATTAGGTTTGCAAAGTACAGATCTGAAGGGTGAAGTGTACTAATTCAGAGAATGGCATGAGTTTTCTCAGCTTCCACCTGTCAGACTTGCTCCTTTGAAATATTTATGCTCCTCATTGCTCTTTTAAGTATCAGACATCCTTGTTAACATTTGGACATAATTTAGGACACATTTCATAAGCAAAACTATTAAATATTTATACTTTGTACTCATTACTTATAAAGCACTTCACGTATACATCCATGTTTTAATTATTAATATAGAGTTTGAACAGACCTAAATTTTATTGCTTGCTCTTCTAAATATAATTTTTTTATGTTCTTCTGGGCTAATATCATAAGCTGCTTATTTCATCATTTTGAAGAAATTGTGACAAGTAAGATTTACTTGTACTTTTTCTTAAAGTAAAATATTCTAATAATTATCTTTAAATTTTGCTAGCCAAATTTATGGTGGTATGACCTGCACATTTTATTTATTATACTGAGGGATATGCTGGGCAAAGATATCCATCTCACTTGCCTTTACCAAAACAATTTCACCCCATGATCTGTTTTGATAGGAAAGAGGACTTTCGGTGACAGTCTGGCTGCTGTGGGAGTCCTTGACCCTTGAATATGATTTTTCATTCTGTATTAATGAGACACTTTTGTGTATCACTAAGTAACTTCAGGCAAGGTAGTAGTATGGGATATCTGGTGATAATATAGCTACTCAGAGCATATGAGGCACTAAGACATTTCAGCAACATAAGGATAATCCAACAACAGTTAATTAACAACAGTTAATCCAAACCTGGCTCTCAATAGACTAATCATCAATAGAGGTTTTCCACTCATACCTTCAGTCATATCCACCTTATTTACACAATATAGTAGGTAAAGTAATTACTTAGAATTGTTTTAAGTTGCCGCTCTCCATGATACTTGAATTATTTCTTTCTGATTGCTTGAAATACTTTCTTCTTGACTGGGAGTCCTGGAATTTGTCTATAATAGTCTTCAGTGTTTTTAATTTGGGATATCTTACAGGAGGTGATTAGTGAATTTCTTCTATTTCTATTTTGCACTTTGGTTCTAGAATATCAGGGAAGTTTTTCCTTGATAATTTCTTGTTAGGGACTACCAGGGCCAAGCCAAATGGCTGCATGAAGCTAACATGCTCCCGGAGCTTTTCCCTACCAAAGATAAATGAAGGCTCTGCATAGACATTAAAGCTATAGATCCCATCAAGAAAAAGAGAAAAAGATGCTTTGGACAGTAGACATCATGGAGGATCTTCAGTGAAGATCTGTTTCTCTGGGGGGGGGGGCAAAGTAAAGCTAAGTGAGCTGGAGAGGGAGAAAGCCCGCAGGAGGCTTTAAGCTACAGTGCTTTCCAGATCCCAACAGACTGACAACAGCATAGATCCTGGAACTTAGATAGCAAGCCAGGAGGAAGGGTTCTAACCCCAAACACAGTCTGAAACCTGGGAATACTATGGGAAAAGACAGAACTGGGTCAAGAATAAGCCCCTGCTTAGGCAGAACCTGAACATAAAGGAGGAAATAAACCTCTGGAAATGCAAAGCCTAGACTATATAAGCAACTATATAGGCAACATCTTGGCCAGGGATCAGACCCCAGCCCCAACATAAAAGCTAGGATCTATATTCCCTATATGCCAGGGGTAGAAATAAAATAAAAAATATGAGCAAGCTAAAAGAGAATACACTATAGAAAACTACTTTGCAGATAAAGATGATAACACTGCCATGTCAGAAGAAGAAATTGGTGAAAATTACTCACAAGGGCAAGTCTCAAAAGAGTCTCTAAATTGGACTCAAATTCAAAAGCTCATAGGAGAGATTAAAAAAGAATTTAAAAACCAAAGAAGAGAGGAAGAAGAAAAAGGTAAAAAAAGAAATGAGAGTTATGCAGGAAAATTAAGGAAACTTGACCAAATAAATAAACTCCATTAAAAATAAAATAACCACCTGGAAAAGGAAATCTAAAAAGTAATTAAAAAAATAAAGTCCTAAAAATTATAATTGAACAAATAGAATCCAATGAAGTTGTGGGACTACAAGATTTTTTTTTTTTTTGCAAGGCAAATGTGGTTAAGTGGCTTGCCCAAGGCCACACAGCTAGGTAATTATTAAGTGTCTGAGGCTGGATTTGACCCCAGGTACTCCTGACTCCAGGGCTGGTGCTTTATCCACTATGCCACCTAGCTGCCCCTACAAGATTTTTTTAAATAAAATAAAAAGACTAAACAATTGAAGAAAATGTAAAGAAACTTTTAGGAAAAACAATACCTGGAAAATAGATCTAGGAGAGATAATTTACCCATCATCAAAGTACTAGATAGCCTAGATCAAAAAATAAGTACTTGGAAAAAATCATGTAGAAAATTATCAGGGAAAACTGTCCAAATCTGCTAGAGCAGATTTTACAATATAGGCACTGAAATGATATACAGAACCCATCCAGAAAGAGGTGCCAAGATAAAAACTCCAAGGGCTATTATAGTCAAATTCTACAAATCTCAAATATAGGAGAAAAATCTGCAAGCAGCCCAAAGGAAACAATCAAAATACAAGGGAAACACAATCAGACTTATGGTGAACTTATTGGCTTCAACACTGAAGGAATGGAAGAGGGCAAAGGAACTGCATTTACAATGAAGAATTTACTACCCTTCAAAATTCAGTATATACTGTCACGGGAAAAGATGGAAGTTCAGTATAATAGAGGACTTCCAAAAATTTCCTGACAAAAAGGCCAGAACTGAACAGAGAATTCAATCACCAATTACATGACTCAAGAGTTGCATGAAAAGTTAAATGAAAAGGAGAAGGACAAAACAAAAGAAAAAAGCACAAATGTTAGTCAAGACCATAAAACTGTACACAGCCCTCAAAGGGAAGATATAACACATAACTCTTGAGAATTGTATTTCTTCTAGGATAACTAAAGGATAAAATATAATTGAAGAAACTGGACTTGGAGGATATTGGTATGGGTGAATTTTGTCTCTCCATTGACAAGGTCCAAGATGATATCACTATGTTTGAGACAAAAGGCAGTGATAAAAAGCAGGGCTGGTTTCTCTAAACTTAAGTGCCTCAGCTTCCTTTGATCTGCTTTGATTCTGCTATGCTCATGAAGCTTAGCATTTTCTCTGATGAGGGCATCATAAACTGTATAGTTCTAAATCAGTGTCTCTCATAGCTTACAATCAATTTAAAGATCCTCAGTGAGACTTTCAGAGAGTCCCAGTACTTAGAGTCCTTTTATTTCCTTATAGTTAATCAAATCAGGGTTTTACTTAATCCACGATTTACCTAACAAGGTGTTTTCAATTCCCTGGGTAAGATTAAATCAAAATTGGACTTTATTTAAAAAGGGGTTAAGTATCCTGGGTGGGGATGGGGGAAGTGAGATTCTTCTAGCTAATTAAATCAGATTTGGACTTAATCCATACTTTAATAAACAAAGGGTTAAGTATCCTGGGAGGGGAAGGGGAGCAAATTGTGGGAGAAAATAAGCTTGGGGGAAAGGTTACAAATAGTTTATGAAATTATTTGTCTTTGGATGATATTTTGGCTCATGAGGATTGTATGTCCATAGAGGGTACTTGAAAAGGGGATAAGGAAAAAAATGATTATAATTTGATGTAATTTGAGACTCTTCACAAGTGTATTTCTAATAACACAGATGAAGGGAGGGTTTTTAGTGACTTTGAGGCAATGTTGCTTATCAATCAATCAAGCAATTTGTGATTGCACTTTGAAAACCCACTGAGTTTATTAAATAATCAATTAATCTAGCTATGACTTATGATACCTGATTAATATTTCCTGAATGATAAATAACACCAGGCACAGAGGCACAAAGATTTCTAAATTTAGAGGGGAAAAAAGGGAGGGTATGAACACTGAGTAAATTCTATTCAATAAATTTGGCCCAGAGAGAGAATAAAGTACATTCCCACTTGGATTTAAAAATCTATCCTACTCTACAGGGAAGGGGGCGGTGGAGGAAAAGATAAAGAGAAGAATGGAGAAGGCAAAGGTATAGAAAATAACCTGAAAGTTAACTTTAAAATAAAAGTTAAAGGAGAAAGGGATAAAACTTTGGTGAGGAGGACTAAAAGGAAAGGCAAGAGAAAAATTTAAATGGGGAAAGACATCATGGAGAAAAATCCAGAATTAGTAATCTAATAAAGGGTCACAGAAAGAGAAATCAAAAACTTATTAGAAACTAACTTAATTTTAAATAATGAGTAAATCAAAGAACAAATTATAGAAATAATCAAGAATTATATCCAAGAAAGTGATAATAATGAGACATCATGACAAAATGTATGGGATGCACCAATGCAATTTTGAGGGGAACTTTTATAGCTCTAAATGCTTAAAGGGATAAAATAGAGAAACAGAAGTTTAATGAATTGGGTATACAACTAAAAACCTAGAAAAGAGCAATTTAAAAATGCCCAATTAAATACCCTTATTTGACAAAAAAAGTTAGAAATTCTGACAATCAAGGGATAAATTAATAAAATTGATACCAAGAAGAACCATTGATTTATTAAATAAAACTAAGATTTGGTTTTATGAAAAAGCCAATAAAATGGATAAACCTTTGGTTAATCTGATCAAAAAAATGAAGATAAGCAAATTACCAAAATCAGAAATGAAAAGGGTGAAATATTAACAATTGAGGAGGAAATTAAAGAGATAATCCAGAATTTTTTGCTGAACTGTATGCCAATAAATTGGATAATCTTAGTGAAATGGATGAAATTTTACAAATATACAAACTGCCCAGATTGATAGAAGAGGTAAAGAACATACTTAAATAATCCCATTTCAGAAAAAAGAAATTGAAGAAACCATTAATAAACTCTGTATGGAAAACTCATCAGGTCCAGATGGATTTACAAGTTAATTCTAACAAGTATTTAAGGTACAATTATTTTCTATTCTACATAAACTACATCAAAACAGGAGAATAAGGAATTCTGCCAAATTCCTTTAATGATCCCATGAATGGTGCTGCTACTCAAACCAAGAAGAACCAAAATAGGCAAAGAAAATTATAGACCAATCTCCTTAATGATCATTGATGTAACAATCTTATATAAAATTATAATAATGATTTTACAGCAAATTATTACTAGGATAATACACCATGATCAGGTAGGATTTATACCGGGTAAGTAAAGATGTTTCAATAGTAGGAAAGCACTCAACATAATTGAACATGTCAACAGCAAAACCCAACAGAAATCATATGATTATCTCAATAGATGCTGAAAAGTCTTTGATAAAATACAATATCAGATTCTCTTAAAAACACTAGAAAATTTAGGAATAAATGGAGTATTCATTAAAATAATAAATAGTATCTATCAAAAAAGCATCAACAAATATTATATGTAATGGGGATAAACTCAGAGCATTTCCAATAAGATCAGGGATGGAACAAAGATGCCCATTGTCATCATTACTATACAATATAGTTTTAGAAATGTTAGCTTTAGCAATGAGAAGAAAAAGAAATTGAAGGGATCAGAACTGGCAATAAGGAAGCAAAGCTTTCATTCTTTGCAGATGATATGATAGTATACATAGAGAACAATGGAACAACTTAAAAAACTCCTTGAAGCATTTATAAAATTCAGAAACATAGCATGATATAAAATAAACCCACACAAATCATTAGCATTTCTATATATATGAAAAACAAAGCACAGAAGGAAGAGATAGAAAGAGAAATTTCACTTAATGTAACTTAAGACAACATTAAATACTTGGGAATCTACCTCCCAAGACAAACCCAGAAACTGTATGAATAAAATTATAAAGCACTTCTCTCCCAAATAAAGTCACATCTAAATAACTGGAGAATTGTAAATTCCTCATGGTTAGATTGAGCTAATAAAATAAAAAGGACAAATCTATTCAAATTAAATTATTTTTAAGTGCCATACAGATCAAACTATCACAAATTTATTTTGCTAGGAAAAGTTGTAGCAAAATTTATCTGAATTAATAAAGGGTAAAGAATATCAACGGAACTGATAAAAAAAATAAAGGAAGATGGCCTAGCTCTATCAGATCTAAAACTATACTTCAAAGCAGTAGTCATCAAAACTACCTGGTATTGGTTAAGAAATAAAATAATGGATCAGTGGATTAGGATAAGGCTCAAAAGAAACAGTAGTAAATGACTACAGTAATCTACTATTTGACAAAGCCAAAGACATTAGCTTCTGGGATAAGAACTCACTATTTGATAAAAATTGATGGGAAAACTGGAAAAAAGTATTGCCAAAAACTAGGCATAGACCCACATCTCAAACCCTATACCAAAATAAGTTTGAAATAAGTACAGGATTTAGATATAAAGGGTGACACTATAGATAAATTAACAGACCAAGAGATCTGAACAATGGAAAGGGGAAAAATTTATGACAAAACAAAAAAAGAGTATATTATAAAATGCAAAATGTATAATTTTGATTCTATTAAATTATTGTTTTCACACTAATAAAATCAATGCTGCCAAAATTAGAAGGAAAGCAGACAATTGGGAAACAATCTTCACAACTAGGAGTTCTGATAAGGGTCTCATTCCTAAAATATATAGAAAACTGCATCAAATTTATTAGATTGCAAGTCATTTCTCAATTTATAAATGACCACAGGATATGAATAGACAGCTTTCAAAAGAAGAAAATGAAGCTATATATAATATATGAAAAGTACTCCAAATCATTATTGATTACAGAAATGCAAATGAAAACAACTCTGAGGTATCATTTATATCTATCAGATTGACTAAGATGATAAAAAAGGAAAATGATCAATTTTGAAGAGGTTGTGGGAGGATTGGGATATTAACTGCATTGCCAGTGTAGTTGTGAACTGACACAAACAAGTTGGGTATGGAACTATATCCAAAGAGAAATGAAACTGGTCATATCCTTTGAGGTAGCAATTCCAATTCAAGACCTATACCCAGAAGAAATCATAACAATTGGGAAAAGTCCCACATGTTCCAAAATACTCATGGTAGCTCTTTTTTGTAGTGGTAAAGAATTGGGAATTATGGCGATGCCCATCAATTGGGGAATGACTGAACAAATTGTGGTACATGGATATTATGGAATACTACTATTCTATAAGAAACCATAAATGGTCAGACGCTAGAGAAGCATGGAATGACTTACAGGATTTGATGCTGATTGAAGGTAGCAGTATCCAAAAGTGCATTGTACTCACTAGCAACATTATGAAATGGTCTACTCTGATGGATGCAGCTGCCCTCAGCAATTCAGAAAGGTAGGACAACCCTATTAGACCAGCTATGGTCAATGTTATCCCCATCTAGAGAAGAAAACCAAATCCCAAACAAGAATCCTTCAGAACCTAATCAACATTACATTCACTTTTTAAAAAATATCCCTTTTTGAGCAGAACCAGAAAACATTGTATACCCTAACAGTAACATGGGGGCAATGATCAACTTTGATGACTCGCTCATTCCATCAGTGCAACAATCAGGGACAATATGGGATTCTCTGCAATGGAGAATACCATCTGTATCCAGATAAAGAATCGTGGAGTTTGAAGAAAGACCAAGGACTATTACCTTAAATTTAGAAAAAAAACTGATATCTTATTGTTTGATCTTGCTATCTCTTATACTTTATGTTTCCTTCCTTAAGGATATGATTTCTCTGTCATCACGTTCAATTTGGATCAATGTATACCATGGAAACAATGTAAAGACTGACGAATTGCCTGCTGTGGGGAGTGGGGGGGGAGTAAGATTAGGGGAAAAATTGTAAAACTCAAAATAAATAAAATCTTGAAAAAATAAAAAATATCTCTTTTGTATTTCTTTCACTTAATGTTAATATCTCATACCAAAACTGACTAATCTGTAAACATGCTTAACAGAAATGTGTAAATACAATATTAATTTGACTATTTGCTGCCAGGGGCAGGAAAATGTTAAGAAAGGGTTCAGGAAATTTTGTAACTTAAAAATATACATAGGAATATGAATGAATTTTGAAAATTTTTCATAATATGTATTTGGCAAAAATACAACATCAATAAAATAAATTTAAAAAGAAAATATGCCATTAATAAAACAGGAAATGAATAAAAAATAATTTCTTGTTCGTTGTTGTATGTTATTTTTTTGAGCATGGGTTCAGGTAGTCCAATATACTTAAAATAAACTTTCTTGTATTTATAGTCCAAGTCAGATGTTTTTCCAATGGCATCTTTCACATTTTCTTTATTTTTCCATTTATTGGTTTTCTTTTATTGTTTCTTGATGTCTCATAAAATCATTAGATATCACTTGCCCAATTAAAATTTTTAAGGAATTGTTTTTTTCAGTGAATTTTTGTTTCCTTTTCCATTTTGTCATTTTAGTTTTTGAGGAATTCTCTTCAGTGATTTTTTTATTCCTCTTTTTGTATTTGATCAATTCAAAATTTAAAGGCATTCTTCTCTGTTTAGATTGATAAGCTTCTTTTATCATTTGGCTTTTTCTTTTTTAAGTATTTTTTGTCACTCTTTTATCAAGCTGTTCACTCTTTTTTTCCTGATTTTCTCATGTCCTCATTTCTCTTCCCATTTGAGATCAATTCATATATTTCTTGGAGGACTAGATTGTAGGAGTTTTGAGTTTTTTGTCTTTTTTTTTAATGTGTTTTCATCTTCCTTGTCACTAGAGTAAATATTTATGGTTAGACTTTTTTTGTTGTTTGCTTATTTTTACAGTGTATTTCTTGATTTTTAACTTTTTCTTAAAATGTTGGACTCTGCTTTCAGGCTTCAAAAGTTTTGTGCTAGTTTTCAGAGATACTTCTAGGTACCTGTAAGCTTCAGTTTTACCAAGGTGGCATGACAGAGGGAGAAGTGTGTTTACTACTCTATAGATCTGTGAGTAGCCTCTACCCTAGAACTGTGAGGAGGGTCCCTACTGTACTGTGACTACAAGCTTTAATGTGCTAATAGTGCTTCTCCTTAACCAGGATTTGTAACCTTGGACTGAGATCCATTTCAGACTAAGAACAATGCAACAGATTCCTGTCCCCAGTACCAGCAATGAGAAACCTTAAACTCTTCCTAACTAGTTATTCAATCATATATTCTGTAGGCTGAGAGCTCTGGAAGCAGCTGCTCCAGACTCAATGTTGTTTTGCTGGGACCTGGTCTATGCTTAACTCATTTTGTGCTAGACTACACTTCACTCTCACTCATACTCACATCAGACCTTTTCTTTCCTAAACTGTGTTGGACTGAAAGAATATTTCACCTTCTTTTAGTACTTTTTGTCATTGTAGAATTTGTTTTGAGTCTATTTAAAGTACGTTGGAGGGGTTTTGAAGAGAGCTCAAATGAGGTCATGCCTTTTCTCTGTCATCGTTTTTTTATCTTAATGTTCTGCCTTTCTCTCTGTCTAGTACAATCTTATGAACACTATAAGCATTTTTAATGGTTGCCTATATATATATATATATATATATTTGGAAAGATAGAGTTTTTCCTATATTCAGTATGGGAAAACCATCTGAAATAGAGATCAATATTTGTGATTTTATTGGTATAAGGAACATTTCCACCAATACAGGCTACATCTAATCAAAACAGATCAAACAAATTTCTAGAATACCAAGAACTTGTGACTGGCAAGTGTTTCTGGTATGTGTCAGAGGGAAGAATTGAATCTACATCTTCTTGGCTCTAAGGCCATCTCTCTAGATACTCTGTTTTATTACCTGTACATAAGTAATGCTGTCTAAATATTGCTACAAGCAATTTTTTTTCCTCTTGTCTCATTCCTTTCAACTACACATATACATATAATTAATAGCACTTTCATTTTTGAAACAAATGCACAATTTTCAATTTACTTTTTATATCATTAAAAGGCAAGAGTTTTTCTGATTTTTATACACAATGGTAGTTTTATTATAATTCAAATGCTTAAGCAAATGTAGATCTTATTATATATGCCTAGTGGATTTTGTGAAATTAACCAGAGAACTGATTCCCTTTTCACAGTAATATATATATATATATATATATATATATATATATATATTCTAATGCATTATAGACTAGAGCAAGTAAATCCATATTGTTGTAATTTCAACAGTAAGTCACAACCTATATTTGTCACAGTTTCCTCATCTGTAAAATGAGGATAGTAATAGTACTTATTATTATAGATGCAGCTGGGTGGAACACTAGATAAAGTGTCAGGTCTGGAGTCAAAAGACTCATCTTCATGAGTTCATATATGTTCTCAGACATTTATTAACTATGTGACTTGATAAAATAACTTAATCCTATTTGTCTTTGTTCCCTCACCTGTAAAAATGAGTTGAGGAAGGAAATGACCAACAACTCCAGTGTCTTTGCCAAGAAAACCTCAAATGGATTCACTCATTAGCTGGACAGGACTGAAATGAATGAACAGCAAAATTTCTTATGATTGTCTTGAAGATCAAGCTACATAATAATTGCAAAACATTTAGAGTAGTATCTGGCACATGAGCATTATGTAAATATTAGTTATTATTATTATTAATATTTCTTTGATTTGCACTGCTATCTTGAAGGCCTAAATAACAGCTACTTTTCTAAGTTAAAACTTGTATTCTTGGAAGTGGGATATAAATGTGAGATTTTGTCTAAGAATAGTCATGGGTTTTTCTCAAAAACTCCAATCTGACGCCTGTAAAAGGGGGAAAGAAAAAACTTGACAAGAAGAATTTTTTGCTCTCCCTATACATTTTTCAGTCACTATAGTTCAAAGCAGCACCTAAGCATTTCTGTTAAGAGTTTATCAGACCAAATTTTATCTAGGGTTCTATTTATGGCAGTTTAGTTCTAAAATTGATGATGTGACTTTGGACAAGTTTTCAGAGTTTTCTCATGAGTGAAATAATAAAAAATATTTTTCAGCTGACCTCTTATGGTTGTTGTATGCAATGAGCCTTGTAAACCCTAAAAAAGTATATACAAAGTTTATTTTTCCAGTTTATGAAAAAATGCCATTGAGAATCTCTTCTCTTAATGCAATTCTCTATGTAGTATTCTTGATCTATATTAGAACTATGTGGGGAATGTCTCCAGAGATCCCTACTCCATTTCTCTCCTATAATCAACAATAATTGCCTGGGGCACTGAAAGGTTAACTGAATTGCCCTGTGCCTCACAGCTTATAGGGGTCAGTCTACTCTACTTGACCCTAAAGTTGGCCCTTTCTCTACTATGCCACAGTGTCCCATTTAAAATAAAGGCTACTGGGAAACATGAAAGGAGTACAAGTCACTGAATGTATTTCCAGCGTTCAAGAAGTTTGTAATGTAATTGAAGTAACCACAAAAACATAGAGAAATGATTTAAGGATCTAGCAGCATGCAAATGAATTCAAGTGAACAAAGTATAAATAAAATATAGAACTCCAATGTAATGGAAAATGAAATAAAGACTCATTGAAGAAGGTTCTTCTCCCAAAGATGTGGTTTTTAGCTCACTGCTCCTTTTACAATGCCACATTTAATAAAATTCCACTGAATAAAGACTTTCTAATATTATTGACTGGATTTATTTTAGTTCAAAATGTACCAGATACTCCTAGAAATGTCCTCTTTGAATAGAAGTATAAAGCTCAAAAATAAACAAACAAATAAACAACACTCTACAGTTTACTTCATTACCTCTTGAATTTCATATATTTTTCCTCATCTACTTCTTGTAGATATATAGTCTTGATAGACTTCTGTTATAAACATATTTTTAGCATCTGTTAGTGGCAATATTATTGATGAATTAATACCTTCTGATGGGAAGTAGTATACCGTTTTATTAACACTTTCACCGTATGTAAATTTTGCTTATCTTAGATTTAAAGGTGACCTTTTTTAAAATTTTGAACTGTTCTCATAAATGAAAAACTCAAAAGAAGAGGCCTAAATGCTTAATCTGTTGTAACTATTCATGAATATTTTCCATGAATATTTAACTGCTCTTCCACAGGTAATAGGAATGTTTAAATATATGAGGATACTCTTACTCTGTGTATTTTACTACTATAAAAATGGGCTCAAAAGACAATATGAAATAAAAGATACAGAATCGGTATGATATGGGTTCAAGTCTCACTTCTGTCTGTGAGATCCTGGAAAAGTCATAATCTCTCAGTTCTTCAGAAAACAAAAGAATTAGAGAATAATATAGGTTTGTTTGTTAGTGTAAAGAATGTTTTCAAAGGGGATAAATGAAATTGTACTACAGAAGAATAATCCACAAATTCACTTATTCTTTTGTGGTATTATTTTCTAATTCATGTATTTATTTTAAAAATAATTTATTTGTTTGTTTTTCCTATTACATAAATGGTAGTGTTTATCAGTCAAATTTTTGCAAGGTTTTGAATTTTACATTTTTCTCCTCCCCTCCCTTCTCCTCCCCTAAAAGAAAGAAATCAGAAATAAGTGCTACATTTATAACCATACTAAATATAGATTCATATTGGTCCTGTTATGTGAGAAGAAAAATATCCAAATGATGAAAGGAAATATTAGAAAAAATGACAATTCATAAGATAATTTTTAAAATTGAGATAATAAGCATTCATCTTAATTTAAACTCCATAGTTCCTTCTCTGTATATAGATGATATTTTCCATTGCTAATATTTCTTGCCACAGTATGACAAGCTCATAGTATTTCAGGCTGGAGTGAAACTTTGGGATCATCTATGCCAATCCCATCATTTCCCAGAAGAGATTAATGAGACCTAAGGAGAGGTCATGACTTGTAGCTCTAAGACAATTAGTGGTACATCAGAAGGAGGACTTGGACCCATTTTTCTACTAGATTATTCTTTCCATTATACAATGGGACTAGATGGATTTCTAGTGCTAAAGAATCAAAATAAGTGGTAAAATAGTAATATGAATAGATTAATTTAAGAGGAAATCTGCACTAATTATAATATTGTCTCTTATCCTTCCATTTCATAATCTCTCCTGAGGGGAATTAGAGCAAAGGTAGATTCTGACATTAATCATTCATTTGAAACTGCTCTCACCAATTAAAGATCAATTGAGTGTCAATAAGTTAGCAATTTAGGGACCTTTTACTTTATATCCTTTACTCTGAAACATTTGGCACTATTGAGAATATTTCTCCTCTTGATAATCTTTCCTGGGTTTGCCTAGCTCTGTTTCTCTCTCTCTTTTTTTTTAATGTTTTTCTCCTATCTTCCATACTATGCTTTCAGGGTGGCAACATGTTTTAGTGGAAAATATACTGACTGAAATAAGGGTTGAGTTCAAATGATTCCTCTAAATGAGTCCCTATATCTCTGAGTAAGTTGACATACATTCCTTTACCTATAAAATGTGAATATTGACCAAGATGAACTATAATATTCTTTAACGTTCTAAATGTAAAAACCTGTGATTCTCAGATGCCTTTGCAGGATCATCATCCACAAAATGCCTCTAAACTCTGAGTTAGTTCTTAGAATATACAATGTTCAATTGTATTACTACATTTGCTCTATCTCTTGATCACTATCTCATTTGAGTTTAATTTTCATCTCTTTGCTGTTGAATTTCAGATCTATCTTTTCCAGTTCAAATTTTTCTTTTGAGGAAATATATTAAAACCTTATCACTCTACTGTACATATTGAACTAAATGCCCTATAGATATTTTGTATATATTGTATTTTAATTTATGGAATAAAACAAGCATTTCCATAACATAGCATATTTTGTCTATCTATGTGTTTGTGTGTGTGTCTACTTGAGTCTATATTCAGATACTATCAGTTCTGTCTTTGGGATATATCACATTCTTTATCATAAGTTCCTCAGAAAAGTTGCTTCAATATTTTTCCCCCCAGTAGGTATGCTAGCTGTATTTCCCTCCCTCCCTCCTATTCCTCCCCATTCCCATTTATTCTATTCTCTCTCTCTCTCTCTCTCTCTCTCTCTCTCTCTCTCTCTCTCTCCTTTCACTCTGTCCCTCCTCAAAAATATATTGTATCTGACGATCCTCTCCTATAATCTTCCTTCTCATCTATCACCTACACTCCTCTCCCCTACCCAGGTCCCCCTTTATCCCGTCCCTTTCTTCTCCTTTTTTTCTTTTAGGGTAAAAAGATTTCTCTACCCTACTGGCTGTGTATGTAATTTTCTCTGAGTCACTTTTGATAAAAATGAAGACTCATAAATTCCCCCTTACGTTCCCCCCTTCCACTCCATTGCAAGAGCTTTTTCTTGCTTGTTTAATGTGAATCATCTTGCTACTTCTCCTTTTCCTTTCTCCCAGTTCATTCCTTTCTCCCCCCATTAACTTCATCTTTATAATATATTATTCCTTCACAATCAACTCTCTCCTGTATCTTGTCTACTTATGCTTCTCATCTAAAAATAAGAAAGTTCATATGAATTATCAGTATCATCTTCCCATACAGGAATACAAGCAGTTCAACATTATTAAATACTTCATAATTAATTCTTCCCATCCACCCATTCTATACTTCATTTGCTCTATCTCTTGATCACTATCTCATTTGAGTTTAATTTTCATCTCTTTGCTGTTGAATTTCAGATCTATCTTTTCTATCTGATCAGCTCTGGTCATTTCAACAGAAAAGTTGGAAAGTTCCCTGTTTCATTGAATGTCCATCTTTTCCCTTGAAAAATCATGTTCAGTTTTGCTGGATAGTTGATTCTCAAGTGTAAGCCAAGAAATTTTGCTTTCCATAATATCATATTCCAAGTTCTACAAATCCTTAATGTAGACACTGTTAAATCTTGTGTTATCCTGACTATAATGTCATAATATTTGAATTGTTTCTTTTTTTGGCTGTTTGTAATATTTTCTTCTTCATTTGGGAGATCTGAAATTGGTTATAATATTCCTGAGAGTTTTTATTTTGGGATTTCTTTTAGGAAGTGATTGGTGAATTACCTTAATTTCTATTTTACCCTTGCTTTAGGATATCAGGGAAGTTTTCCTGGAGAATTTCTTGAATAATGAAGTCTAGGCTCTATTCCTGGTTATGACTCTCAGGTAAACCAATAATTGTTAAATTATCTTTCCAGGATCTCTTTTCCAGGTCAGCTGTTTTTCCAGTGAGATATTTCACATTTTCCTTTTAGTTTTTCATTTTTTTTTGTTTTCTTTCATTGTTTCTTGTTTTCTCACAATGTCATCAGCTTCCCTTAGCTTCATTCTAGATTTGAAGTAATTATTTTCTTTAGAGAGTTTTAAATCTGTTTTGTCATCTGAGCAATTCTGCTTTTTAAGGCATTCTTTTTCCTCATTGACCATTTGGACTACTTTTTCCATTTGACATAAACTAGTTTTTAAGATGTAATTTTTTTCCCCGGAAATTTTGTATTTCCTTGACTTGGTTTTTGTGATTTTTCTGTATTGCTCTTATTTCTCTTCCCAATTTTCTTCTACTTCCCTTACTGATTT